>NC_133137.1:6209476-6509476 GCF_048418815.1 Hemitrygon akajei | reverse complement strand
TGCCACTCCAGACACCCTGAGTTGAAATTTAACTTCCTCCTTGGTTCTTGGGGAATTCAGTATGAGGAATACATGCTGACCATGCCAGTGATGTTCATGTTATTAGAACGAATAATCTTTTAAAAAAACCTTGAATAGCAGAGACAACGTGCATAGTTCCCTGAAGGTGGAGTCTCATGTAGATAGGGTGGTAAAGAAGGCTTTTGGAACGCTGGCCTTTATAAATCAGAGCATTGAGTACAGAAGTTGGGATGTAATGTTAAAATTGTACAAGGCATTGGTAAGGCCAAATTTGGAATATTGTGTACAGTTCTGGTCACCGAATTATAGGAAAGATATCAATAAATTAGAGAGAGTGCAGAGACGATTTACTAGGATGTTACCTGGGTTTCAGCACTTAAGCTACAGAGAAAGGTTGAACAAGTTAGGTCTCTATTCATTAGAGCGTAGAAGGTTGAGGGGGGATTTGATCGAGGTATTTAAAATGTTGAGAGGGATAGATAGAGTTGACGTGAATAGGCTGTTTCCATTGAGAGTAGGGGAGATTCAAACGAGAGGATATGATTTGAGAGTTAGGGGGCAAAAGTTTAAGGGAAACACGGGGGGGGTATTTCTTTACTCAGAGAGTGATAGCTGTGTGGAATGAGCTTCCTGTAGAAGTAGTAGAGGCCAGTTCAGTTGTGTCATTTAAGGTAAAATTGGATAGGTATATGGACAGGAAAGGAGTGGAGGGTTATGGGCTGAGTGCGGGTAGGTGGGACTAGGTGAGATTAAGAGTTCGGCACGGACTAGGAGGGCCGGAATGGCCTGTTTCCATGCTGTGATTGTTATATGGTTATATGGTTAACTGGTAAACAGAAGAGATCCCAATCACCCCATGTGCACCCACTGACAGTGGTAAATATCTGACACCATAACAATTTGAAACTGCATGTTTTGTGACCAGTCTGTTAAGTTTAATGTACGGTCACTATCCCAACCTTTCACCAATGTATGTCTACTGAGGTTAAAAGGTATTGTGCAATAGTTATCATAACTCTGCGACTACATGTCTGCTGGAATTATTATGTTAGGCACCAAAGAGTTTATTGACCATGAATTTTTTAAAGTTGCATGTGAACTGTGAAAAAGTTTGTGGTTTTTGTGGTTTGGACATTGCCTAACCTAACCACTTTTTGCCTCTAACAATACGTTTCTCTGCTGTTTCTCTGCTCGCCTATTATTTTCTACTCATCTGGCCTAACAAATTAGATATTTGCAATCCTGTTGTGATCAGTACCTCTGCTGAGTCTTTGGTCTACATATCTAATCTCTGATTTATTTCCCCTACTTCTACCATTGAGGTTAAAATCTTAAAACTGCAATTTTATTTAAAGAAAATGTCAATCTTGGCATTATTGACAAAAACAACAAGCAGCAGATGCTGGGCATGTGAAATAAAAACAGAAAATGCTGCAACTACTCAGCGGGTGTAATGTTGCTTGACCTGCTGAGTGTTTCCTGCATTTTCTGATTTTATCTTGTTGATTAAAACTTAGAAATATCCTCTGCAAAAGCCTTGGATCTTAGCTTGCATTTCACATTGTATCTAAAAATAATAATCCCAAAGATCACTTTCTTGAAGTGGAAGGCTTTAATAGCTCTCAAATGAAAATATTTTGGTGTATTTTTTTCAGTTATTTACATTTTTGCCCTTTAAAAAATACTCAGGAAACAGTTTATTCTACTGAAGAGAATGGGAAGGCAAGAAGAAATTTGTATCCAGATTCCCCCCTCTTCAAAGAACTCCCGTGTGTTAACTAGTTTGAACTATACACTTGTGTGCCTCTTCCTGAAATTTATCTGGATTTATTACATGATTATTAGTACCCTGGCTTCACCACCACGTTCGTATTGTGTGTGCGTGAAGTAGAAAATAGGTTGTAAATTTTTTCACACACTATAATGATATTTCCTTGCATCACAAGTGATTTATGCATGCTAACCAACAGGTTTTTTTTAAGTGAACTTTGTAGTATATGCCAACACACAAAAAGCTGGTGGAGGGTCAAAATGAATGGTTGAGTGCCTGTTCCTTCTATAGATGTTGCCAGACCTGCTGAGTTTTTCCAGCTTTTTATGTGTTGCCTCAGATTCCAGCACCTCTAAACTCTGTCTCTATTTTGCAGTATACAGCATTGTTTTTCTTGGTCTATTTTTGTATATAGATTAGTTGAACTTTTAAAAATCAAAACTCAGAAAAAAAATTGGTTTTTCTACCATTTAACATTAAAGTAACAGCTATTTTATAAATAGCTCAATTTTAAAGAAAAGTATTATTTTTACACTGAATTTTCTGCTGCTGTTTGTGGTTTTTCGATTGTAAAATTAGTTCAAAATGCACAACATTCTTGCCAGTCCTCCACTCTTAACCAGTCTTTCTATTCTAGCTTCTTGTGTGCTAGCTCTAGCTTCTCTTCAGCATCCTTCCATTTATGCAAATAGTATTGTTCCCCTGCAATAATTACTACATCGTTAGACTTCGCTTCCAAGTAGTTCATTGGTTGTAAAGTGCTTTTGGATATCCAGTGACAATATAGACAAAAGCGTTACGTTTTCAACTATTTGCAATGTTGGTTTCAGCTTCCAAGGACTTCTGGGTTTGAAATTCATTCTGAACTACCGTAGATTCCGGACTACAGAGCGCACCTGATTAAAAGCCGCTGGCTCTAATTTTAGAAATAAAATCAATTTTTTAATTGTACAGGCCGCACCGGATTTTCGGCCGCAGGTGTCCCACGTTGTAATATGAGATATTTACACAGAAAGATATTACACGTGAGGATTTTTTAACTTTTAATTAAATCCATATGGTAACAAAAACAAATACATATTGCAAATGCTTTTTTTCGAACCGTGCCCGTAACGCGGCTACTTTTAAATATACGTTGCGTATACTTCTTTACTGAACAACATTCCAATATCTCCTAACGACTGGTAAAAAATATATATACTGCAGCCTACCAGGAAAAGTTATTGATCGCCTTTAACTTAAAAGCAGCGTTTCGCTCAGATCCAAAGCCGCTCGCGTAATGCGCTCCCTCCCTCCGTCCCGTTTTATCGCAAACTGGCATTTTTCCCACAAGACGCGGCGAAACCGGGTGTGACGTCATAGCATTTTCTGTAGTACAGAAAACAAATATAGTTAAAACTCTTCTAACTTTAACTAGAAAATGAATTACTAAGCGAAAATATTATAAACTAAATAACTGCCATAAAGGCAGCACAATGCTTTTCTTCGAGTGTTTTCCATGTTGATGAGGGTGAGTACAAATGACTGATTTACAATAATTTAATTGTGAAAGTGCGCTTGATTTTAAGTACAATTTCATTGGACCTCTGTGAACTACTCATCAATTTTATTGGTCTACTGTTATGAGGCAAAATGTTTACGAGGCGGCATGAAAAAAATCATGTATTAGCCGCTCCGTTTTAAAGGCCGCAAAGTTCAAAGCTGTTCAAAATGTGGGAAAAAAGTAGCGGCTTAAAATCCGGAATCTACGGTATTTGTTCTACTTTAACCCACACACAGCGCTGGTGGAGCTCAGCGGATCAGTGAGCATTGACTGTTCATTTCCCTCCATGGATGCTGCCTGACCTGCTGAATTCAGATTTGTTTATCACATGTACATTGTAACTTACAATGAAATGTATCATTTGCAAGTGTCACCACACATTCCGGTGCCAACCTAACATGTCCACAATGCTCTCCAGAACGCAAAAAACAGAACGTACCAAGCAACAAAAGCAAAACGAGTCCCAGTCCTTCCTCCCTTCTTCTTACGCACCCACGTACTTGCACAGTCCTCTAAACCTAGGACATAATGTCTTCAGCCTCCAGAGGACTCGTGGATTTGCAGACACTGGGCACAGTCTTCCCCAGTGGTCTTGCAGAGATTTTCATATTTGTGCTTCGGCCATTGAACTAAGCTTCAGACCTCTGATCAGGCTGATTTATACTTTGTGTGTATGGGCTACATTGTAACCCTGATTTTACTTCTACGTCGCTACGTAACACCATCCAGCCCAAGATCTTAAAGCACAAACTAACGGAGATGGGAGTAGACTCTCACATGGTGGATTGGATAGTGGACTACTTGACAGATAGACCTCAGTATGTGCGGTTGGGAGACTGTAGGTCTGACACAGTGGTCAGCAGCACAGGAGCGCCACAGGGAACCGTACTCTCTCCGGTCCTGTTCACCCTGTACACATCTGACTTCCAATATAACTCGGAGTCCTGCCATGTGCAGAAGTTCGCTGATGACACGGCCATAGTGGGGTGTGTCAGGAATGGACAGGAGGAGTAGTATAGGAAACTGATACAGGACTTTGTGATATGGTGCAACTCAAACTACCTGCGTCTCAATGTCACCAAGACCAAGGAGATGGTGGTGGACTTTAGGAGATCTAGGCCTCATATGGAGCCAGTGATCATTAATGGAGAATGTGTGGAGCAGGTTAAGACCTACAAGTATCTGGGAGTACAGTTGGACGAGAAGCTAGACTGGACTGCCAACACAGATGCCTTGTGCAGGAAGGCACAGAGTCGACTGTACTTCCTTAGAAGGTTGGCGTCATTCAATGTCTGCAGTGAGATGCTGAAGATGTTCTATAGGTCAGTTGTTGAGAGCGCCCTCTTCTTTGTGGTGGCGTGTTGGGGAGGAAGCATTAAGAAGAAGGACGCCTCACGTCTTAATAAGCTGATAAGGAAGGCGGGCTCTGTCGTGGGCAAAGTACTGGAGAGTTTAACATCGGTAGCTGAGCGAAGGGCACTGAATAGGCTACGGTCAATTATGGAAAACCCTGAACATCCTCTACATAGCACCATCCAGAGACAGAGAAGCAGTTTCAGCGACAGGTTACTGTCGATGCAATGCTCCTCAGACAGGATGAAGAGGTCAATACTCCCCAATGCCATTAGGCTTTACAATTCAACTGCCAGGACTTAAGAACTTTTTTTTTTTTAAAGCTATTATTAATGCTTTTTGAGTTAGTGATTTAGATGCATATCATATTATTACTGAGTTAAGTATTGTATGTAATGAGTTTTTGCTACAACAAGTGTATGGGACATTGGAAAAAATGTTGAATTTCCCCATGGGGATGAATAAAGTATCTATCTATCTATCTATCTATCTATCTATGCTGTAGCGAGCATGCATTGGTGTGTGCCAAAACGCTAGTTGGCGGTGGGGTTTCTATGCCACTGTGATGAGTTTCTTCGTGAGAGTCATGGATGAGAAAATGCATTTCAGACATTTTTGCATGTCAGCAGGTAGATTTGACGATTTGGTTCATCTATTTCGCATTGGTGTACAGACATGGCAGAGAAGAAGCAACCAGAAATGCGTAGGAGGAAATGCGTTGCTACCAAGCGGACCAATCACAGTTGTTGCAGTCTGTGTCACCGGGACGTGTGAGTTACTTTTCTGGAGAGGTGCACGTCACCCTACGGAGTAGATGTGACGCACAAGTATAAATCAGCCTTTAGAGTTTTGATCTTCAGTATTGACCCAGGATTTACAGTTGATGACAAATGAAGCCCAAGTTCCTCGTCTCGAGTGCTGGATTCGTTGATGATGAAACCCTGAGCGTCCTCGCTAGTCTGCCCACCCATCATCTGACCACGCGTACGCCGTTGGCCTTCAAACGTGGAGCAGAGGCTTAGACTTGGACTCTAGCCTGTTCTCTGTTTTCCCCCCACACCCCTGGCCTTAGCTCCCCTCTCTGTCCCCAAATCCTGCAACCCTAAAAAAAACACTAAACAAATTATGTCTGAGCCATGACCTCAACGAAGACTGCAGCTCAGTGCCATTTTGATGCAAAATAAACCACAATTTGTGATTTCTATTTGGTCTTTAGTCAGCATCTGGTTAGGCATTTTGCAAACTGGTATGGACGTTATATTGTTCTCTTTAGTGGCTTCAGATGCTTGAAGCAAGGAAAGTGTTACTGCTGCCAGTGACATTAGATTTATCTCTGGTGTTTGAGAAGTGTCTTGTAAAATTCTGCTATCTCACTTCAGTCAAAGCAAACAGTAGCCTGAATTTAGAAGTTTGGTTGATTGCTGAGCTTGGCAAAATATTTGCAGACGTTTCAGCTCCAATCAAGAAGCCATCACCATTGCTCATTTGAGGGTGTTCCCTTCTCAGAATGCCGGCTTAGGTACTCCTCCAAGGTCTGAATGGGCCCCATGCACTGATGATGGCTTCTTGATTGGAGCCGAAACATCTGCAAACATTTTGCCAAGCTCGGTGGATCCAAATAGCCAACTCGAACTACCAATATTCTGCAATATTTCAAAGTAGCTTGAATGTTGTGAGGTGAAATGAGCAGAGAATATAGTAATACTTGTTCATTTTTAAAATTTAATGCTAGCTTTTATCTTCCTAAATTTTGTAAGAGGGGAAGAATCTGTTTATTTATTTATTAGTCATAGAGCACTTCTAGCCACACTGCCCCAGCAACACCCAACAAGCCCAATTGATCCTAACCTAATCACAGGACAAAATACAATGACCAATTAACCTACCCAGTATGTCTTTGGACTGTGGGAGAAAACCGGAGCACTTGGGAAAAATCCATGCATTCCACGGAGAGGGTACTCAGAGACTCTTTGCAGACAGCGCCGGAATTGAACTCTTAACGCCCGAGCTATAATAGCGTTGCGCTAATCTCTGCATTATCTATATAATGTGTTTTAGATGCGTGTTCCTGCACATTAATTGAGTTGCAAAAAGCATCAAGTGATGGATGACTTTAATCTTATATTTTCATTTTTTTTCTCTTTCTAGGGAGCTATAAATGTATCTGCAAAATTCTGAGTGAACAATTTGTAAATTGGTAGACAGTATCAGTCAAAAGTTTATCAGGTGCATGAAAGATTTTTTTCCATGTGTTTGCAGTTTACATAAAGAAATTAATTTGCATTTATGTTCAAATTTTTATTCCAATCTGTTGTCAGATTTTGCATTTAGTGTTGTACAAAAACAATGATTGAGTGCCAATGATTTTCTCTGCTGGTTGTAGTCATAGCCATAGAAACAGCAATAGTTTTTCCATTTTCCCTCTAACTATCTCAAGAATCTTGCAAGCTTCTTTAATCCCCACCCCTCCACCAAAGCGTTTGCGTTGCTGTACCTTGACTTGTTTAAAGTCATGATTCAGGTTAAGTGAGTATGTTGACTGATACCCAGTACCTCTCCTTTGCTTTCTCTACGTTGTCAGATTATCTGTCGATGTTTCAGACTTGCGTAAAGTGGGGAGAGTGAGAGGAAGGATATGGGGAATATTGTCAGGCCCACTGATCATTGGAATGCTGGTGAAGGGTTTACTTCTAACAGTGCTAAGTTGTGCAGTTGTCAGTTTGATTTCCTATTTCTCTTTAAGGCTTTGGCTTTTCAGTGTTGTCTTGCTTTAAGGTAGGTATTTTGTCTGTGAGCAAATAGTTGATTAGGAAGTAAACACCAGTGTGTATTGGGCTGAATGGACTGTTGTAACTTTTGTGCACAAAATTAGAAACTGCACTCAACTATCACTGGATTTTGTTGTAATTACTTTGCAAAACCATGTAATCCTCCACTTAACTTAAATCATGCACATTAATTAGAAATCAATGAAGAGAAAACAAAGTACTGTTGAACTTTATGTTGTGTGTGTTAATCTTTCACATCTAAAAGTTCAAAGTAAAATTTAATATCAGAGTACATGCATGTCACCACGTACAACCCTGAGATTCTTTTTCCTGTGGGCATACTTTTTTAATTCTTACATCCAGTTGAAGTTTATGCCATTAATACACAAGCTCCTCCGACTTCTTTGATTTTCTCTTCAGCTTTTCTGCTGAAGAACTTAGCCTTGACAATGATCGGCTGTTTTGGAAGCCTTCCTTTGCCCAAAACTTCATAGTAACCTGCATGTACAACATCAGTAACAGGTGCTGGTCCTTCAGGCTTCTTAGCATAGTTTAATCTGGTTTGTTCACTGACCAGTGTCCACAACTTATCCAGATTTATGGTAGGACAGAATAACTGGTTTTTCTTTAAATGGTAATGTCTCATACCAACTTTCCCAAAGTAACCGGGGTGATATTTATCAAAGTTGATTCTGTGGTGATACATTCCACCAGCATTGCCTCGGCTTCCAGGATGCTTCCTGTGTTTGCCAATACGGCCATGACCGTGGCTAACGTGCCCTCGCAGCTTCCTGGTTTTCCTAAACCTAGTTGGCATCTTGGTTGGTGACGTAAAATCCTCGTTGACCACGGGAATGGTACCGGAGGATTGGAGGGAAGTGAATGTTGTCTCCTTGTTCAAAAAAGGTAGTAGGGATAGTCCAGGTAATTATAGACCAGTGAGCTTTACGTCTGTGGTGGGAAAGCTGTTGGAAAAGATTCTTAGAGATAGGATCTATGGGCATTTAAAGAATCTTGGTCTGATCAGGAACAGTCAGCATGGCTTTGTGAGTGGCAGATCGTGCTTAACAAGCCTGATAGAGTTCTTTGAGGAGGTGACCAGGCATATAGATGAGGGTAGTGCAGTGGATGTGATCTACATGGATTTTAGTAAGGCGTTTGACAAGGTTCCACACAGTAGGCTTATTCAGAAAGTCAGAAGGCATGGGATCCAGGGAAGTTTGGCCAGGTGGATTCAGAATTGGCTTGCCTGCAGAAGGCAGAGGGTTGTGGTGGAGGGAGTACATTCAGATTGGAGGATTGTGACTAGTGGTGTCCCACAAGGATCTGTTCTGGGACCTCTACTTTTTGTGATTTTTATTAACGATATGGATGTGGAGGTAGAAGGGTGGTTTGGCAAGTTTGCGGACAACACAAAGATTGGTGGTGTTGTAGATAGTGTAGAGGATTGTTGAAGATTGCAGAGAGACATTGATAGGATGCAGCAGTGGGCTGAGAAGTGGCAGATGGAGTTGAACCCGGAGAAGTGTGAGGTGGTACACTTTGGAAGGACAAACTCCAAGGCAGAGTACAAAGTAAATGGCAGGATACTTGGTAGTGTGGAGGAGCAGAGGGATCTGGGGGTACATGTCCACAGATCCCTGAAAGTTGCCTCACAGGTAGATAGGGTAGTTAAGAAAGCTTATGGGGTGTTAGCTTTCATAAGTTGAGGGATAGAGTTTAAGAGACGTGATGTAATGATGCAGCTGTATAAAACTCTAGTTAGGTCACACTTGGAGTACTGTGTCCAGTTCTGGTCGTCTCAGCATAGGAAGGATGTGGAAGCATTGGAAAGGGTACAGAGGAGATTTACCAGGATGCTGCCTGGTTTAGAGAGTATGGATTATGATCAGAGATTAAGGGAGCTAGGACTTTACTCTTTGGAGAGAAGGAGAATGAGAGGAGACATGATAGAGTTGTACAAGATATTAAGAGGAATAGACAGAGTGGACAGCCAGTGCCTCGTCCCCAGGGCACCACTGCTCAATACAAGAGGACATGGCTTTAAGGAAAAGGGAGGGAAGTTCAAGGGGGATATTAGAGGAAGGTTTTTCACTCAGAGTGGTTGGTGCATGGAATGCACTGCCTGAGTCAGTGGTGGAGGCAGATACACTAGTGAAGTTTAAGAGACTACTAGATAGGTATATGGAGGAATTTAAGGTGGGGGGGGTTATATGGGAGGCAGGGTTTGAGGGTCGGCACAACATCGTGGGCCGAAGGGCCTGTAATGTGCTGTACTGTTCTATGTTCATACTCGGCAAATCTAGAACAGCAACTGTAACCAGGATCAATGAAAGAGCAAGAGCATAGGAGACAAATGCAAATATAAATAAATAGCAAAAGAGTGGTGAGGAACTTTGCTTTTCTGCAACAGTGCTTCACGTAGATGTGCTCAGTGCATTGGGAAATTGATGTACCATTTTCACTTCTAGGAACACCTTTAATTAGTAGAGCAAGAGCAATAAAAGGGACCCTTTTCTTTTAACCTAATGCTTCTGCTTTAAAAATACTGTGGCTCTCGGATAGTTGTCAAGCTCTATGCCTCCTGTTCCCCTGGGAAATAATTAAGTTATTGCAAAAGTCTAACAATCTGTGGCATAGCCTGTCTTGTCTTAAATGAGTCCTCCATTCAGATGGATAGCTAAAGTCATTATAAGCTGGTTCAGCAATTTTCACAGGTGGCAAATTAGAGAAGAAACTATAGCTTATTTTAAATCATAGAGTGCTAAATATTGGAAGTAAGCACATGATTATATTGGAGACAAGAGACTGCAGATGTAATCTGGAGCAAAAAGCAAACTGCTGAAGGAACTCAACTGGTCAGCAGCAACTGTGGAGGCAGAGGTCAGGATACTGTTTCAGGCTGAGACCCTGCATCTGGACTGCCTTAATCATGCTGTTGAGGCTGATGCTGGGAAAAAAAACTCTTTTTCAAATATGTTATATCTCAAGGTGTTCCCCAAGAATAAGCCTCCCTATCAACAAAACAACATTTTCAGGGTATTTTGCATTCATGTTGGCTCTTAGTTATATAAATTCATAAAATTTCCCTTGATTCCTTTTAGCAAGGGTGACCTTAGCACGCCTTGTAAAAGAGTGAATAATTGGCAGGAGTTTTGACGTCTTGTATTAAATGCAAAGTGCTGGATGTTTCATGGGGGGGGGGGTGAGGAGAACCGGTGAGTGCTATTAATCTTGCTATTGATAAATTAAAATCTAATGCAAAAGTTCTAACTCTCGGGTATTTTCCCATGACTGCTGGGGTTTCTGTTGGTGCTCAGGTTTTTCTTGGTTCTAATGATGAGCTGGTAGATTGAATACTGTAAATCCCCCTGTATGGTAACTGGCAAAACTAATCAAATGGAAAATTTGGTAGGCTTGTGAAACTGAATGTGTTGCAGGGCAACAGGTGACTGAGATGAAGGGGAATTAGGTTGATGATGGTTTGTTGTTGGGAATTAGGTTTGTTCTGATGGACTCGAAAGAAATTCTGCCTCTATAGTCACAATTGCATGAATAAAGTGGTTGCTGCATTTTTTTTTACTTTACAACAGTGGGCTGCGATTTTATTTAAATGTATTGGGAGTTGTGTGATTAAAAATGCAAGTCATTACTTTTTGGCTGTACCAAATGCCCTGCTGATTGAACTATTTGTTTGCATATGTATGCTTGTTCTTGCCTGTTATTCTTGTTAGAACGTCACCAGTTAGAATGCAAACAAATAAGAATGCAAGGTAAAAGTTGACTCCCAATGAAAAGTTTTTCATGTCTTCCAGTGCTGTTTATTTAAATTCAGATCTATGCTATTGCTGCTTAATAACTTTAAATGTTTGTGTGAGTTGAACATGGAATTTCCAGAGTTCAATGTGTGGCTGGCTGTTCATTAACTTGTATCATTGCAATTTTTTATAGCTGTTTGTTACAGAATTACAAAGCAGAATGAATTATAGTAAGTTGCTATGATAGAACAGGTTGGAATTTTGACACCTAGGATAAAACAGCACTTTAAGAGGATGGGTGAGCCAGGTTAGCTGTAAACCGGAAGGTGAAATTGAATAAGTCCATTAACATTGCTTAATATAAAATGCTGCCGGTCTAGTGCATGTAGTTTATGATTCAGCCCACCCACTTTCCACGCAGGTATATATCCTTGCACTCTTTCATGCCTAACTAATATTCTCAATTAGTCATTTGGATGTAAGATAAAACCAAGGAATTCTCATGTATCGTGAGATGACGACAGAAACAGTGCATGCTGAGGCATTTTGATTTTTATTGCAATTAGCCTCAATCAAGCCACTTCATATAAAAAGATGCTTATATCAATTACATCCCAATTCTTCCACTTTTAAGATTGTTAAATGTCTACTTTGTATTATAGCCAGTATTATGATTGCAGCAAGCCAAGTGTACAATTTTGTTCCAGTAACAATGATAATTTAACCTATTGTAACTGTTGTAACCCTTAATGTGAATAGGGTTGTGAATACCCTGGAGTTTTAGGATTCCTGAAGGATACATGGAGTATTTGTCTGTTTGACAACAAATGCTGTTCTGGAACTTGAATGTTGCACTTAAACATTGTGTTAAGCTCTTCCATTTTATTCTGCACAATTATCTATTTTATATTTGAGGATAATGTAGTTTGCTGTTAATTCTGCATTCACTATTTGAGAAACTTGCCACTTAGTTGAATTGATTGTTGTGTCACCCCAGTTTATTTTAAGCAATGTTAGTTTCTGTAGCTAAGTGCATTTTCTCTTTCGAACAAACCCCATTGTGGGTAGGTTTTCTGAATTGCAAAAGTTGTTAATGTTTTTGGGCAAAATATTTTCATGGGAAATTTCAATTTTGTTTTGTCAATATTTTAAACTTTTCAACTGGATACTCTAAGATAAGGCCATGGAATGCATTGCCCTTTTCTCTAATTGTACAGGGAAAATTTAAAAATATGCTATCAACATTTTAATCATCGCCTCTTTCATTCTGTTGAAGGCTAGGTTTCTTGTAACCATCCACCTGTTAAGTGATTTGAGAACAAATTGTCTCAAGTTTTGTTTCTGATCTGAAAATGAGCAATAATAATACATTTCATCAGACATTCTTAATGGTACAAGGTACTTTAAAATAACTACATATTTTTGGTCCAAAAATAGCATAGCTATTGTCAAGGCAATTGGACTATAAATCATATAGAATGCTGTGCATAAATGCATTTGCCCTAAAGCTGAGTTTTCATTACAGTTAGACTAAAATAACTACCGTAGATTCCGGATTATAAGCCGCTACTTTTTTCCCACATTTTGAACAGCTTTGAACTCTGCGGCCTATAATCCAGAGCGGCTAATACATGGTTTTTTTTCATGCCGCCTCGTAAACATTTTGCCTCGTAACAGTAGACCAATAAAATTGATGAGTAGTTCACAGAGGTCCAATGAAATTGTACGATAAATCAAGCGCACTTTCACAATTAAATTATTGTAAATCAGTCATTTGTACTCACCCTCATCAACATGGAAAATACTCGAAGAAAAGCAAGACCCGAGCACGTCAGACCCGATTAGACCCGATCGCATTGCGCAAGCGCGTCAGACCCGATTAGACCCGATCGCATTGCGCAAGCGCATTAGACCCGATCGCATTGCGCAAGCGCGTCAGACCCGATTAGACCCGAGCGAAAACGCTGCTTTTAAGTTAAAGTCGATCAATAACTTTTCCTGGTAGGCTGCAGTATATATATTTTTACCAGTCGCTAGGAGATATTGGAATGTTGTTCATGCTGTTCAGTAAAAAAGTATATGCAACGTAATTTGTGTTACCGATACGTATGTATATTTAAAAGTAGCGGTGCGGCCTAAAATCCGGTGCGGCCTTTACAATTAAAAAATTGATTTTATTTCTAAAATTAGAGCCTGCGGCTTTTAATCAGGTGCGCTCTGTAGTCCGGAATCTACGGTATATTATCAAAACTAGTGTAATGGTATACACTAAGTTAGCTTTTATGTGGATTGAAGCATTACATGTGCTCCTGCATTTGTTTTCTTTGAATTTGTTTCTTTTATTTTTATTCATTTTAGAAATACAGGGCAGTAATTAGCCCTTCCAGCCCAGCGAGCCGGCACATTCCCATTACACCATATGACAAATTAATCTACTAATCATTATGTCTTTGGAATGTGGGAGGAAACTGGAGCACCCAGAGGAAACTCAAGCAGTCATGGGGATAGCGTGTAAGCTCCTTAGATAAATAGAAACTTTATTGAACCCAAAGGAAATTACAGTGTTACAGTAACATGGCAAGTGCATAGATATGCAAATATTAGAAGAGAAGTAAGAAAGAATAAAAAAACAAGTTGCCTCTGTTACGAATGTGACGCAACTCTGAGGGGCCGAAGGGTACAAAGTTGCCCCCTCCTTTTTGAATCGTAAGATCGCTATTAATTCAGGTCTGGGACCCAGGAAATGAGAGAGAGACACGCAGAATACACTGGGTTTGGAATGTGTCCTGGCCTCAGGGAAACGGAACCACTGATAACGGCTATTGTCTCTTGGAGACGGAATTGTGTATTGAGTACTGTACTATTCATTGAAACCCCTCTGGACAACCAGAGGGGGCTGGTTGAGGGATTGCATCATCCCAACCTGATTGACATCTGAGACCCCGTGAGTAAGGATAAAAGAGGGTCTGGGGAACAACCCCTTTAGACGCACCAGGAGAAACGCTAGAGATCCCGTGACAGCTTTTAATAGTGACAGCCGGTGAGGGCTCGTGTGCGTCCTCCCTTGCCAGGGTGGCGGGCTCCTCACGGAAGAACGGTTTAGCTAAAGGAGAGACCACAAGTGAAAGGCCACGAAAACGAGACTCCTGACGGATCGAGATCATAAAAGGAAAAGCCGGCAAGTTTTTCTCCAACTCTCTCTCCCTCCCCCTCCCCCCCCTCTTCCCCCCCTCCCTCCCTCTCTCTCTCTCTTCCTCCTCCTCCTCTCCCCCCCCCCCCCCCCTCCATTGCAACCCAGCGGTCCCCACATTATCCCCTAGACAACGATACAGCTTATTTCTTATTGATTATTATTATACCCGCACTTTTAGATTTAGTATTGACGACGTATATTATCTGTATATTTGCATTGTTATTATTTTTGTGTATTTTTACTAATAAATACTGTTAAAAATAGTATCATCAGACTTCAATGGACCTCTCTATCTTTGCTGGTAAGTGACCCAGTTATGGGGTTCGTAACACCTCAAACAGTCTAACAGGAGGGGATCATCACTTCCCGGGCTATAGGTTGAATCATTATAGAGCCTAATGGCAGAGGGTAAGAATGACCTCATGTTGCTCTCTGGAGCAGTGCTGTTGCATTAATCTATTACTAGAAGTGCTCCTCTTTTCAGCCAAGGTGCCAAGCAGAGGGTGAAAAACATTGTCCAGAATTGGCATGATTTTCCATAGGGTCCTTTGTTCTACCACAGCCTCCAATCTGTCCAGTTTGACTCCTATAACAGAGCCAACCTTTCCTAAAGACAGAGAAAATCTGCCTATGCTGGAAATCCAAGCAACACACACAAAACGCTGGAGGGACTCAGAAGGCCAGGCAGCATCTGTGGTGGAAATGAATCTGGGTTGCTGGTGTGTTTCCTTTTGTATTGGTCAATATATTCTTCAATTTTCACCATAATTTTAGGGAGTTTTTGTCATATTGTACTTTTACTCGATATGGTGCTCAATTTAAAATTAATCTGTAACATCATAGAAATGCAAATGTTTAAAAAGAACATTTGTACTGTCACAGGACTTGAGGATGAACATTGTAGTTAGTGGAGTATCTTTTGGAATAGAGCTTAACATAATTCCATTAATAGCAGTAGGAGTCTACTAATTTGTTAGACAAATAACTGCTAACTACTGGTTTTGTCAATTGGGAGGAAGCTGTCCTTTTCCTAAATGTTAGTGGTTTGAAATTAACACTCCACTCAGTAGTGGGCTTACTCCTTATCCAAAATATTCACCTCCTCTTGTGCCTCAGCAGTGAATAACCATTAACATGGTAAAATGTGCTAATGGGAGTATTTATCAATCAAACTTTGAATTAAACCCTATAAACAGATGTTGAGGAAAATGATCATGAGCTTACTCCGAGTGCTGGGTTTTAAGAAGTTATGAAAGGAATTTCAGAGTCCATAACTGTGGCAGCTGTAAGTATGTCTGCAGGTGAAGTAAGAGTGCTTGAGAGATTAGCATTGGAGAAGCATAAAAGTTGCAGGACTAGAGATGGGAAGAAATGAGGCAAAGGCAGGGTTTGATAACGAGGCTGAAAGTTTTAAAATCAAATGAAACAAGATTGAGAACCATGCTAGACGTAGAGAAGATGGTTAATTAGGATTTAGTATCAGTTAGGTCACAAGCAGTACAGTTTTAGATGTTAAGTTTATGGAGAGTAAAATGTCAAATTTTTGGCCATGATTCCCTGTCTACCATGGTGAGATTTGAACTTGTATCTCTATTAGTGTTCATTAAGTTAGCTGCTCTACAACTTAAATTGCTCTGTTAACATATCACTATAAACTATTTCACGTGTGCACTCAACCCAAATCTTGCTGATGAATGCTGCTGATTCAAAGCAAAATTACTGGAATTTGCCCACTTACTGTGGCAAGCCTGGGACTTGTGCGCCTGATTTGCTCTACTTTTTATTGATCTCTCTCGAAGGAGCCAATAGTCAAGTTTACTCTTGCTGAAATTGAGTATTTAAGAATCTTCTTTTAAATTTTGCTTCATGCTTAAGCTGATGTTGAATCTGCGAACATCTTCCCCACCCTGACAGTTGATTTCATTGGAGATTCTGGGGCTGCAAATAATAAAATGATGGTAATTTTTTTTAATTTTCAGAAATTCAAATTCTCTTTATTTCATTTTTAATAGGAGATACTGTATTTGACAAATTTGGACTGGTGCTTTGACAGCTGCTAAAGCTGCCAGGGCTATTTCAATGTGAGACTTCCTCAGTGCACCATTTCAGACCCTACCGTAGGCTTTGCTGCAATGCTGGAATTTGGGGAAAGACTTGGGCTAGCAAGGCAAGCATTCACACACAGTCAAATAAGTATACAGTGCCTATAAAAAATATTAACCCCCCCCCCGTGGAAGTTTTCATGTTTTATTGCTTTACAACATTGAATCATGGTGGATTTAATCTGGCTTTTTTGACACCGATCAACAGAAAACTTTCATGTCAAAGTGAAAACAAATTTTGACAAATTGGTCTAAATTAATTACAAATTTTAAACAAAATAATTGATTGCATAATTACTCAGCCCGTTCAAGTCATTATTTAGTTGATACACCTTGGCAGCAATTACAGCCTTGAGTCTGTGTGGATAGGTCTCTTTCAGCTTTGCACATCAGGATGCTGCAATATTTTCCCTATTCTTCTTTACAAAACTGCTCAGGCTCTGTCAGATTGCATGGGGATTGTGAGTGAACAGTCCTTTTCAAGTCCAGCCCCAAATTCTTAATTGGATTGAAGTCTGGACTCCATCTTGGCCACTCCAGGGCATTAACTTTGTTGTTCTTAAGCCATTCTTCTGTAGCTGTGACTTTATGCTTGGGGGTCATTTGTCTTGCTGGAAAACAAACCTTCTTCCAAGTCATAGTCCTGCAAACTGCTTCAGGTTTTCCTCCAGGATTTCCCTGTATTTTGCTGCATTCATTTTACCTTCTACCTTCACAAACCTTCCAGGGCCTGCTGCAGTGAAGCATCCCCAGAGCATGGAGCAGCCATCACCATGCTTCAAGGTAGGGATGGTGTGTTTTTTATGATGTGAGATGTTTGGTTTATGCCAAATGTAGTTTAGTCTGATGGCTAAAAAGCTCAATTTTGGTTTCATCAGGTCATAGAACTTTCAGCTGTCTTCAAAGTCTCCCATGTGCCTTCTGACAAACTCTAGCCAAGATATCATGTGGGTTTTTTCTTTCAACAGTGGCTTTCTCTTTTCCACTCTCCCATAAAGCTGCAACTAGTGAAGCACCTGGGTGACAATTGTTGTATGCACAGTCTCCCCCATCTCAGCCACTGAAGCTTGTAACTCCTCCAGAGTTGTCATAAGTCTTTTGGTGGCATCTGTCACTCATCCCCTTCTTGAATAGTCACTCAGTTTTTGAGGACAGCCTGCGCTTTTAGTAGATTTGCAGCTGTGCCATATTATTTCCATTTGATGATTGACTTAATTGTACTCTGAGGGATATTCAGTGACTTGGAAATTACCTTGTATCTATCTCTTGACTTGTGCTTTTCAATAACGTTTTTGCGGAGTTGCTTGGGAGTGTTTATTTGTCTTCATGATGTAGTTTTTGCCGGGAATACTGACTCACCAGCCGCCGAACCTTCCAGATACAGGTGTATTTTTGCTATAGTCAATTGAAACACGTTGACTGCACACAGGTCCCCAAAAACAGATCTCCATTTAACTAATTATGTCTTTTAAAACCAATTGATTGCACCAGAGATGATTTGGTGTGTCATATTAAAGGGGGTGAATACTTATGCAATCAATTATTTTGTCCTTTATATTTGTAATTAATTTAAATCACTTTGTAGAGAACTGTTTTCATTTTGACATGAAAGAGTCTTCTTCTGTTGACTGGTGTTAAGAAAAGCCAAATTAAATCCACTGTGATTCAGTGTTACAAAACAAAAGAAACATGAAAGCTTCCAAGGGAGGTGAATACTTTTTACAGACACTTAAGACTGTGAGTAGTGGGCCTGAGCCAGTAGAGTTTGTTCATTATGTTCCCCTCTGAACACTTTTATGATTTTTAGAATGCAAACGAGACTTTTAAAGCCATTCTGCTTGACTACACCAGAAATTTAGTTCACATGCTGATGATCATATCCATTTCCCTGGTTCTATCAGGCTAATTCACCCTCATAGGTTCCTCAATGACAGCTCTACTCTTTCTTCCAAACTGGATGACATTGTGTTTTCCCACATTACGTTTGTTCTAAAGTTGCAAGAAAATTTTGTGAACTTTTTGCAATTACGTGGTTTTCTGCATTAATTACTCATAAAATGTGGTGTGACCTTCATCCAAGCCACAATAATAGACAAACAAAATCTGCCTAAACTAAAACACAGAGACAGTTGTATTTTTTTGTCAATATTGAGTACATTATTTAAACAATCACAGTCCAGTTCTAAAAAGTATGTGGACCTCTGGGTTAATGCCATCTGCAAAAGCTATTTGGAGTTGGGTGTACCAATCAATGAGATGAAATTGGAGATGTGATTGTAGAGGTGCCCCACCCTATAAAAAAGACACAGTCAGGTTACTGGCAGAATCTGCTCTTCTTGAGAAAAATTTGTTTATGTGCACTGTGCCTCGATCAAAACAACTTTCAGAAGACCTGAGAAGAAGATTTGTAGAGATGCATGGAACTGGAAAAGGTTACAAAAGCATTTCTAAAGACCTGAGTGTTCATCTGTCCACAGTAAGCGAAATTGTCTACAAATAGAGGAAATTCAATATTCTTGCTGCTTTCCCTAGGAGTGGGCATCCTGCAAAGATCACACCAAGAGCACAACAGGCAATGCTGAAGGAGATGAAAAAGAATCCAAGGGTAACAGAAAAATATGTGCAGAAAACTTTAGAACTTGCTAAAGTCTCTGTTCATGTGTCCACTAAGAAATGGTGTTAATGGAAGGACACCACGGAGGAAACCACTGCTCTCCAAGAAAAACATTGTTGCTAGTTTCAAGTTTGCAAAAGACCACCTGGATAATCCACGCTTATGGGGCAATGTTCTGTGGATAGATGAGACAAAAGTTAAACTTTTTGGTAGTAAAGCACACTATATTTGGAGGGAAAAGGGCACTGCACACCAACACAAAACCTCATCTCAACTGAGAAGTATAGTGGCAGGAACATCGTGGTTTCAGGCTGCTTTGCTTCCTCGTGGCCTAGACAACTTGCAATTGTTGCAGGAACAATGAATTCAAAATTGTATCAAGACAATTTACAGGAGACTGTCAGGGTAGCAGTCTGTCATCTGAAGCTTAATAAAAGTCAGATGATGCCACAAGACAATTCAAAACACGAGTAAATCAACAACAGAATGGTCTAAAATGAAGAAACTTCATGTTTTGGAATGGTCAAGTCAGAATCTAGACCTTGGCACAATTGAGATGCTGTGGTATGAACTGAACTGTTTTATATGGAGGTTGGTCTAAATTCCTTGACGCAGTTGTGCAAGTCTGATCAGCAGCTGCTAAAGAAGGTTCTAACAGTTACTAAATACATGGGTTCACATACTTTTTCCAGTGGAAGGAAAAGGTACAATTGCATCCTAGTGTACATATTTTGAACTTCATCCAAGTAATGTGCTGGTTAACCAATGGTTCCTGATGGGACTACTGCATTTACTAGTATTATATAGGTTAATTGGTTTATGTTAGTACAGTTGTGTTACATGACCATTCTGGATAAGTGACTTGCTGGCCATTACTTTGTCTAGTTTTGATATTAATTTATAAGGTGGACAGTTTGAAATTGGTTCCAATTGAATTGCAATAAATTTTGAAATGTAAATACAGGTTTATTTTCAACAGGCAGTTTTATCATGTCTTTGAGAGTTTTATGAAGTTATTTTGAAGCATCTACAAGAGTATGGGAAGAAAAAAAACTTGTAAAGTAATTGGCAAACTCCTTCAAAGTGCTGATAGACTCTCTCAAAAGACGGAATGGCATTTTGTGCAATAAAATTCTATTTGGTCATTGCAAATGATGGGAAGTACCAATTAAAATATAAATTACCGTAGATTCCGGATTATAAGCCGCTACTTTTTTCCCACATTTTGAACAGCTTTGAACTCTGCGGCCTATAATCCAGAGCGGCTAATACATGTTTTTTTTTTCATGCCGCCTCGTAAACATTTTGCCTCGTAACAGTAGACCAATAAAATTGATGAGTAGTTCACAGAGGTCCAATGAAATTGTACGATAAATCAAGCGCACTTTCACAATTAAATTATTGTAAATCAGTCATTTGTACTCACCCTCATCAACATGGAAAATACTCGAAGCAAGACCCGAGCGCGTCAGACCCGATTAGACCCGATCGCAATGCGCAAGCGTCAGACCCGATTAGACCCGATCGCATTGCGCAAGCGTCAGACCCGATTAGACCCGATCGCAATGCGCAAGCGTCAGACCCGATTAGACCCGATCACATTGCGCAAGCGTCAGACCCGATTAGACCCGATCGCATTGCGCAAGCGTGTCAGACCCGATTAGACCCGATCGCAATGCGCAAGCGTCAGACCCGATTAGACCCGAGCGCATTGCGCAAGCGTCAGACCCGATTAGACCCGATCGCAATGCGCAAGCGTCAGACCCGATTAGACCCGATCGCATTGCGCAAGCGTCAGACCCGATTAGACCCGATCGCAATGCGCAAGCGTCAGACCCGATTAGACCCGATCGCATTGCGCAAGCGTCAGACCCGATTAGACCCGATCGCATTGCGCAAGCGTGTCAGACCCGATTAGACCCGATCGCAATGCGCAAGCGTCAGACCCGATTAGACCCGATCGCATTGCGCAAGCGTCAGACCCGATCGAAAACGCTGCTTTTAAGTTAAAGTCGATCAATAACTTTTCCTGGTAGGCTGCAATATATATATTTTTACCAGTCGCTAGGAGATATTGGAATGTTGTTCGTGCTGTTCAGTAAAAAAGTATATGCAACGTAATTTGTGTTACCGATACGTATGTATATTTAAAAGTAGCGGTGCGGCCTAAAATCCGGTGCGGCCTTTACAATTAAAAAATTGATTTTATTTCTAAAATTAGAGCCTGCGGCTAATAATCAGGTGCGCTCTGTAGTCCGGAATCTACGGTAATAATCTGTAAATAACTTGTAAATACAATTAGCTTGCCCTAAGAGTTGCACCAGTACTAAGATATATTCCCTGTCTTCCTCCCTAAAGACTACCAGCTTACCAGCAAGACAGATATATTGCAAATAAGAAGAAATTTTCAAAGGGAAGAAGGACACTACCATGGCTGACAAGTGAAGTCAGAGACAAAGTAAAAGCAAAAGAGAGGACATATAAGGAAGCCGGAGATAGTGGGATGATAGAGGATTTTGGAGCTTTTAAAAACTTGCAGAAGGAAACTAAGAAGGTCATTAGGAAGGAAAAGATGAATTATGAAAGGAAGCTTGTGACTAATATGAAAGAAGATACTAAAAGCATTTTTAAGTATATAAAGGGTAAAGGAAAGCCAAGGGTAGATATAGAACCAATACAAAATGATGCTGGAGATATTGTAATGAGAGATGCAGAGATGGCAGAGGAACTAAATGCGTATTTTGCTTCAGTCTTCACAGTGGAAGACGTCTGCAGTGTATACCAGACATTCAAGAGTGTCAGGGAAGTGAAGTTTGTGCAGTAAAGATTAAGAAGGTGCTCAGGAAGCTTAATGGTCTGAGGGTGGATTAATCTCCTGGACCTGATGGAATGTACCCTCGGGTTCTGAAGAAAGTAGCTGGAGAGATTGCGGAGGCATTAACGATGATCTTTCAAGAATTGATAGATTCTGGCATTATACCGGATGACTGGAAAATCTGCTATTTAAGAAGGGTGGAACACAGCAGAAAGGAAACTATAGACCTGTTAGCCTGACATCAATGGTTGGGTAGTTGTTGGAATCGATTGTTAGGAAAGAGATTACGGAGTACCTGGAGGCATATGACAAGATAGGCCAAAGCCAGCATGGTTTCCTGAAAGGAAAATCCTGCCTGACTAACCTACTGCAATTTTTTGAAGAAATTACAAGCAGAGTAGACAAAGGAGATGCAGTAGATGTGGAGTACTTGGATTTTCAGAAGGTCTTCGAGAAGGTGCCGCACATAAGGCTGCTTAGCAAGATAAGAGCCCATGGAATTACAGGGAAGTTACTAACATGGGCGGAGCATAGACTGATCGACAGAAAACAGAGAGTGGAAATAAAGGGATTCTATTCTGGCTGGCTGCTGGTTACCAGTGGAGTTCCACAGGGGTTGGTGTGAAGACTTCTGCTTTTTACAATGTATATCAGTGATTTGGACTACAGTATTAATGGATTTGTGGCTAAATTTGCCGATCATACAAAGATAGGTGGAGGAGCGGGTAATGTTGAGGAAACAGAAAGCCTGCAGAGAGACTTCCATAGTTCAGGGGAATGGGCAAAAAAGTGGCAAATGAAATACAATGTTGGAAAGTGTAAGATCATGCACTTTGGTGGAAGAAGTAAACGGCAGACTATTATTTGGATGGGGAGAGAATTCAAAATGCAGAGATGCAAACCCTAAAGGTTAACCTCCAAGTTGAGTTGGTTGTGAAGAAGGCAAATGCAATGTTGGCATTCATTTCTAGAGGTATAAAATATAAGAGCAGGGATGTGATGTTGAGGCTCTATAAGGCACTCATGAGACCACATGGAGTATTGTGTGCAGTTTTGGGCTCCTTATTTTAGAAAGGATATACTGACATTGGAGAGGGTTCAGAGAAGATTCACAGGAATGATTCCAGGAGTTAAACTGTTACTATATGAGGAACAACTGGTAGCTCTTGGGCTGTATTCCCTGAAGTTCAGGAGAAGGAGAGAGGATCTCATAGAAACATTCCAAATGTTAAAAGGCCTCAACATTAGATATGGCAAAGTTATTTCCCATGGTGGGGGATTCTAGGACAAGAGGGCGTGACTTCAGGACTCTGAGATGCGGAGAAATTACTTTAGTCAGTAGGTGGTAAATCTGTGAATTTGTTGCCACGAGCTGCTGTGGAGTATTTAAGGCAGAGATAGATATGTTCTTGATTAGCCAGGGCATCAAAGGGTATGGGGTGAAGGCAGGGGAGTGGGGATGACTGGAAGAATCAGATCTCCCCATGATTGAATGGCAGAGCATACTTGATGGACTGAATGGCCTACTTCTGCTCCTATAGCTTATGGTCTTATAGTTTATGTAAGCTGGTCATACATGAAATTGCATGTTTAGAAAGCCAAAACAGAAAGTGTTCAAATTATGTGGCTGTCACTATCTGTAGAGAGAAAAGTTGAATGTAGCCCTATTGATGCATCAAGTTTATGTAGGTACATCAAGTAATTGAGAAAATTACTGAAATATTGGTCTTTATTACAAGTTGAGGCACAAAATTGAGGGAACTTAGACAAAATACTAATGTCACCTTATCTGGAGTTTCGTATGGTTGATCTCCCTATTTAAGTGTTTGGTTTGGAGGCAGTGCCACATTTCAATTGATTGACAGCTGTGGGGAGAGGAGGTTTTACATGTGAAGAAAGTCTGAACAAATTTGGACTACACTCTAGAAGATTGTGAGGTGTTCCTGTGGGAAATTCATAGTGACTATGTTGAGAGAATATTACCCTTGTGGTAGAACTGGGGGTTTAGTTTCAAAATAAGGAATCACTCTGGTTATGAATGTTCAAATTCAAAGTAATTTATTATCGAAGAATGTATACATTGTACAACTTTGATTTATTTGCTTCAAGTAGCCACAGTGTTGGAGTTTTCCCTCCTTGGTATCTGTGAAGGTGTGATTGTCTTTAGTTACTTTATTTAAGGTGGAGAATGATAGAGATTTAAACAAAACTGGCATAGAGGAATATGTTTCAAGGCCAATGCCAGATCAGCCATAATCTTATTAAATAATGCAAGTTCAAGGCGCTAGATTTCTCCTTTTATGTTCGGTTCCTGTAGACCACTTGTGCCACCAGAAATAGTGTTCCACTATGTACTTGATGTACATGTTTGCAGGTGTCATTTTTGATGAGACATTTAAACTCCGCTTTAACGATAACTTTAAAAAGGGAGACTTTAAAGATAACTTTGTGTTTCTTTGCAGCTAATTAATGTATAAAAAGTCTCATATTTACTAAAAAGCTATTCCCATAAAGCTTTGTTGGAAATTGTTATACCAGTGTAATGAAATGCTAATGTTTGCTGTACGCCGATGTTACTGTCAGAATTCCACAGGGAAGTGTCCCTGATATGGCTGTTGCTGTTTTTAAAGAGTATTTTTTTTGTTTTCCATTATATGGGTAATTTCAAGCTAACTCAAGGCAGCTTTGCTAAATAAATTAAGGATAACAGATGGAATGATTTAATTCTTATATTATTGAGAGCTTATGCATGTCCTTCATAATGATTTCAAAATCTAATTTCTTTGGAAGTGCATTTAGATTTTTATTACTTTCTGCTTACAGTAATGAAGCGAAAATGAAGTCACTTCTTTCCTAAATGTAGGATTGTGCTATAGTTAAAATTAGTCTAGATAAAATTATAAACCTCTTCACATATAGTGAGATAAGACATTCCTTGAATTTGAGGTCAATATATTGTCAAAAAACTTGAAAAAAATTTCATTGCTAATATTACTATAATAGCAAGCTTATTTCAAAAATTGCGTGGCACAGAATTCACCATTAGGCATCATGGTTGCGTAGTGGTTAGTGCAACGCTTTTACAGCTTGGGGTGTCAGAGTTCGGTTTTGACATTAACTATGAGGAGTCTGTACATCCTCTCGTGGAATGCATGAGTTCTTTCCAGGTGCTCCAGTTTCTTCCCAAAGTCCAAAGACGGCTGGTTAGCGGGTTACTTGTCTCATGATGATGCTAGGGTTAAATCGGAGTTTGCTAGGCAGCATGGCTCGAGGGGCTGAAAAAGCCAATTCTGTGCTGTATTTTAGTAATTTTTATATTTTTGCCCTTAGATATTTTGTTCACTTTTTTTTTCCCCTGGAAACTCTTGGACTGGATGTGCAGGTACTGATATTACAGTAGGACGTGCTCAAGTTTGGCATCCTCTGTAAAGAGCCTGGCATAGCTGTTTAGTGCAAAGCAATACCAGAGAATTCTTCCCTATTTTCCAAATATATGTTAATTATAATTTATTTTCAGTGACTGCTTCATGAATTTTGATACTATTTTGGAGACTACTGACCAGAATTTTCTTTCAGTAAGTGTATCCACGTGCGGTGTGAAATTCAAATTGAAATTCAATGCAATGTCATTTGTGGGGGAAGGAGCTAAATTAATCTAAAATATATTAAGAGTTACGAGCAATGACGTCCCATTACTAGATTTAAGCTGCTATTTTCACAATTACTTGAAATACTTGCTTACTAGCCTTTTTTTGCCGATCCACATCTCAGAAGTATGATATGTTTCATCATGTAGATAATATCTTTGTCTGTTTTGGTAGGAAAATTCCTGCATGCCACTCTTTGTCTTGCCAACCAGAAAAGCACTCATTTTCTTCTTTCTGCTCCATGTTACTCAGCCATTCTACACATGTTACTTTCTACTCATGAATTTTTATTTTCTGCAATAACTTTGAATGTAAAGTTTCCATGATGCTATTTTGAAAAAAATACCTGGGGTTTTCTTTTGAGCCCATGCAGATCCAACACTTGGAACACAGCTGTAGTACTGCTCTAGGTTGTCAGCCAGGATTTTAGTTGAAGAGCAATGTAATGATGTGGATTTGCTGCCATTGTCCCTTGGGCCTCTGCATATAAATGCTAACAGAGTGATAGCTCAGATTGAGAGAGTAGGACATTTACATCATTTCTACCAGATTTCGTTTTGCATTAGAGCTTTGACCTCAATCTTTAGGTTTAGTTATTATTCTAGTAGTTTAACATGGTACTTGCTTCAATGCCTGGTTCAGTTTTAATGAACCTAAAAATATCGTGTAGTGCAAAGCTAATCAATATGGCAAAGTTAATTAGCACAGCATAGAGCTGACGTAAAGCCTGAAATCGTCCCAGCTTGTACAGCTGAGCAGTTCATTTGGATAAGCTTATTTGAGCTTTAATTATCTTTTGTTGCACATTTAAAGCCAAACAGATTTGTGAGGGTTCCTGTTTTACAAAATGCTTTAAAAAAAAAAACAACTCCAATACTGTATTGCTTCAGTACAAATGATGCTACTTATTACCTGGTAATTATTAATTCATCTTAAATTTTCACCTGTAGGGGGTATGTTCTAGGTTCTTGGTTAGAGAACAGAAATGACTATGTTGCCCTGCATTGAGATCTTGGCTGATCTGTGATCTATTTCCATATACATGACTTTGTCCTATGTCCTTTGATTGCATTTTCATTAACCAAAGATATTAACCTCAGATTTAAGATTAATTATGGGCCTTCTATTTGTTGCCATTTAGGAAAGATAGATGCAATTTTTTTTCCATTACCTTTGGTAAAATGTTCCCTGACGTAACTCCTGAGGCCTGCTGATTTTTTTTTAAACCAAATCCCTTTTCCCAGATTCCCCAGCCAATAGAAATTAATTTATTCAACTTACTTGGAGTTGTTGCACTGTTAGTTTATTTTGACTCCATACAGTTGAAAGTACATTTTTTCTTAAGTAAAATGGATGATGACCAGTTCTGGGTCCCTTCTCATAACTCCAAACCTCTGGTGCTAGTCTAACCACAATACTGCTAGTATGCTTAAAATAAGAAGCTACAGAACCCAATTTAACATGCTGTGTATATATAAAAAGAATTAAGTATATAAGGAACTAATCAAACAAATTGTAATTACAAGTTCATTTGAAAAGTTAATATGATACCCATTCCTGAGACCAAGTAGCAAGATTGTTGAAACACAGAATTAAATATACGTAATATATAATAGATGAAAATATGTGATTAGTTTTTGGTTAAATAGGTAAATTACTGTGCAGTGAGGCTCAATGGACCAGAAGGGCCTGTTCTAAATAAAATAAAAATACTGGATAAGGTCCATGAGAATGGGGAAAATTGATGTAATAGGAAAGAGAAGACATAGTAACTGAGGATAGACACAATTTAATAATAAGTTAGTGGACAGTGGAGCTTAACAGGACAACATAAAAATTGTATTTAATCTTGGTCCACTGGTTGCTGCAATGATGTATAGAATATATAAATACCAAATGTTGTGTGGACCAGGCACGAGGGCCTTCTCCGCACAGCAACCAAGGCCATGCAGCTCCCCCACTGTCGGTCTCTCTGAACTGGACTGGCAGTATTTTATAATACCAGTGTCCATCAGGGTGTTGTGATCACAAGGTAAACACTTGAAGACATTTTGCACATTTGTTGGATGCTGCTGTATTATTGGAAATGAACTATTAAAATAATTTTAATGGAATGTTAAAATTTTCTTTTGTGTAGGATAAGCACTGGCTCAAAAGCATTTAGAAGCAAAATGCTACAGTTGCTGGACAGTCTAAATGAAAATGGAAAATGTCACCATGGTTGTGTAGAGAGAAAGATTTTATATTTAAATTTAATAAACCTTCATTAGAACCTTCCAGGCTGTGGAGGAAGTAGCAAATTGAATCATCAGAATGATAACTAAAATTAAGGGCAAGTTAAGCAGGGAAATCAAAGATTAAAGATTAATGCCATTGTAGAAATGTGGAATTGAAGTTCAAATAATTAAATAAACCTGGAATAAAAATAACTAATAATTGCCACACAATTATTGGATTGCTAATAACACATTTGGTTCACTAACCAGAGTAATGTTGAGAGGGTTTAGTGCAATGATAGGGGCGTTAGGGAAAATACAAGTCTACAGGGGGCGTTCAAGATTCTTTCAGGGGGCGGGGGGGAGGTGGTAAGCAGCACCCTAACTTGATGCACGAGCATCTCGCTGCTGTCATCAACATCCATTGGCATTCCCAGTTTGTTATTTTTTAAAAATTTTAATTTAGCCCTGTTAATAATAAATACATACAGCATGATCTCTGAGTCTAAAGGTGCTGAAGCCTTGAATTCTAATCCTGCTAAGAAGCACACTTCAGAAGGTGCGTCAGTGTAATGTTACATACCTGGATATGATTTTATTCTGTTCCTGTAAGATCAGCAATGCCCCATGTGTCTTATCTGTAATACAGTACTATCTAATGAAGACATGAAACCATCAAGATTGCAGGGACGCTTCCATAAAAGTGTCCCTGGAAAGAAACCCTGAAAAGAAGGGTTCTAGAAGATGAAAGAAGCATTTGAAATGCATTGCACACTCAAGTTATTTGCCAAGAAAGCTAAAAGTGACCTTGATAGTGTTCTCATTGCTTCCTATAACATTTCCAAAATGATAGCAAAGTGTTGAAGATCTCATATAATTGGTGAAAGATTACTAATATCCGCTGTATCCGAAGTGATAAAATGGATACCAGTATTTTAAAATCAATTCCTCTGAGTAATAACTCTGTAGCTTGAGTTGTTGATGAAATGAGTGAAGACATTGAGTATCAACTATGCACAGAGCTACAAAAACTGAATTTGGGATACAATTGGATGAGTCAACTGAGTGAGACAATGAGGCATTGCTAATGGTATCTGTATAGTTTATCAAAAGTAGAAAAATTTATGAAGAGATTTTCTTGTTCGAAAGAGAAAAACAGATATCAATGAAGAATCAAACGATGACTAGCTCAAAATGTATGTTGAGGATAAAAGTATTCCAATTAGGAACACGATTTCTTGAGCAACAGATGGTGCACCATATATGACAGGTCGCCATGCTGGTTTAGTGGCATTTATGAAAAAAGAAATTCCAAGTCTGTTTGCAATCAATTGTGTAATTCATTGTCAGCATCTCGCAGCCAAAAATCTCAGCCAGTCATTTTTTTTCAAGCATATCTCTTATAATATCTGCTATCAAGAAAATTAAAGCTCATCCATTAAATGGCAGAATATTTTGCCAGTTATGCCAAGATAACGATGACAAGGTTGAATGCTTGCTTCTTAACACTGAAGTGTGTTGGCTGTCAAAAGGCTGCTGCTTAAAACGGTTCTTTGATCTTTTTGACACAGTGGTTGAATTTTTGCTCAAAGTTGACAAGAGTTTGGGAAACAAGATTGAACTTCTACATGGAGATGTGGCATACCTAGCCAATCTGTATGACAAAATGAACATTCTAAATATGAAACTGCAGGGCCAGAATTTCATTTTAATCCGGGCAAAAAATGCAGTGTCCACTTTTATTGGAAAATTGGATAAGAAAGTTTCCCTGCATGGAAAGTATGTCACACTTTCACAGATGGTGATTTGCAGAAGTACTGTTTACACCTGCGATCACTGAAGAAGGATTTTCAGAATCGACTGAAGGATTTAAACAATCTGGAAATTGCAGACTGGGTAATTAACCCTTTGCGAAGTAGAAGAACAGGAAGAGGGCTTGTAAGAAGAAATTATTGAAATTCAAAATGATGGAGAAGCAAAATGCTTTTCAAAAATGACAGCTTTGTGATATTTGGCTACACTGTCTTATGAAGTTTCCTGTCTTTTGGAAAAGAGCCAAATTGCTCTTCACTGTATTTCCATCCTCCTAACTTGCTGAAAGAGGCTTCAGTGCAATGAACCACATGCTTACAAAAACTGCTTGACGTTGTTATGCTTGGGGTGTTAAAACTTTTGCTGTCACAACTTGAATTGAATACAGTATTCCCCCGCTATCCGAAGGTAGAGCGTTCCTGTGATACCTTTCGTAAGCCAAAATGGCGTACAGCGAAGAGGCAATTACCATTAATTTATATGGGGAAAAATATTTGAGCGTTCCCAGACCCAAAAAATAATCTACCAAATCATACCAAATAGCACATAAAACCCAAAATAACACTAACATATAGTAAAAGCAGGAATGATATGATAAATGCACAGCCTATATAAAGTGGAAATATTGAATGTACAGTGTAGTTTCACTTAGCAGATTCGGGGGGAAAAAACGATTTGTAGAAAAAAAATTGGCACGTACGCGCATGCGCACACCTGCCCATGCAAGGCTTCATGGTCATGGTAGACTTTCTCGGGGTAAACACAAGTTTAAAGCGGGCGCCTTTTTTCCAAAAAGTGAAAATCCTCTTCGGATTTATTTCTGTTAGTGAAAACTGGTACTAAGGTAGGTCTTTTCGTAAAAGCAAAGTGGCGTAAAGTGAACTTTCGTAAAGCAGGGGAGACCTGTATTTCAACTCTTGCTAAGATCAAGGCGCACATTGATATCGAAGCTGGGGTACAGCGCACAGGTACTGTGTAGGCTAGGTTTAAAGACAAATAAAAATTTAAAGCAGAATCGGGTTTCTCATGTTAGAATATGGTAAATATGTTTTTACAGTATGGGGGCTATATTGTGCCTAAGAGGGGAGTTGGGCTGAGAAAGGTTGGGAATCGCTGGTTTAGAGCTTCAAGCTTCTAGGGGTGAACATTACCAGTGGCCTGGCTTGGTCTAACTACACAGATGCCATAACCAAGAAAGTTCACCAATGTCTCTGCTTCCTCGGGAGACTAAAGAAATTTGGCATGTCCCCATTGATCTTGGTGAATGTGATGCAAGTAAGCCATACCAGTAATATCTTTCAGGAGAGGAAAAGATTTTTTTCTTGTAGCATCTGTTTTATGACTCAGTCCTACAATGTGGCTGACTCTTACTTGTCCTCTGAAATGATCTCAGTATATTTAAGGAATACTGAATGCAGGCCCTGCTTACAATATCTGTTTTTTTCCATGGACAAAGGAAATAAAAGCTTGCCATAACCTTATTTCAACTTTACATTTTATACTTCCCACATTAGTTTAATTGTGTTTCGTCTTTTAGATTTCTGTATCTACAGTGCCCACAGCAGTCATTTATGCTACCTTTTCCATTAATTATTGCACTAGTTATTTAAATTTTTAACATATTAAGTTATAGCATATTTCATGAATTGCATTGTACTGCTGCCGCAAAACAACAAATTTCACGACATGTCAATGACAATAAACCTAATTCTGATAATGTTAAGTAATTTCCCTCCCCAAAGGGACCACAACCTTGTCGTAGGATTTGGATGCTGGCGTGCTTTAATGACCCACAGAAATGTGTTGGCTGGAGTTATGCTTTGGCTCTTAGTAAGGTCACCTATGTCAAATTGGTCAAAGGGTAGAGGCCAGTCTAAGGGTGGTCCACTGATCCTTCAGATTTGGGTGTTCAGTTTAGTGCTAACAACCCTGACTGGTAAAACAAAATTATTACAGAAACAGCAATGAAGAATCCTTCTACATGTAACCTCCTGGGAAAGGTTTTTACTGCTAATAGATGTAATGGCTTTTCTGTAGCAGCAGTGTTTGAGTTATGACTAGAGATAACGAGGGCTTTGGAATGTGCACTGGTCAATGAAGGGAGTGTTATTTTTCTTGTATGCCTGAGAATGAGGTGATCCAGGTCTTTTGTTTGGTGGAAGATGAAGAGAGAAGATGCCAGAAAGGAGAGGTCATAGACACCCGAAAGGAGTGGACATGGAGTGGGAGCCGGGAGTAGACAAAGGCCGGGGGGAAATCGGTGGAGGATAAACAGAAGGGAATTAGTGAGCTTCAACGTGCACATCAAACTGTTTCATTAAAACTGACCCTTTTCCTTTTGTCTTTACTAACCCCTTAATCAAATTAAGAACTATAAAGCTAAATTGTTTAATTGCATGTGGTATACTCTCTGCGGTACTGATTTGTAACAGGGGAACAGATCACGCAGTGTCCACACAAACAAGAGGTTTAGCACCTCAGATTTCACACGTCTTCCCTAGACTAGCATCTTTGGCCAAACCCGAGGGTTACACACATCTGAGTACAACAGTATTCCTGAGTTTCCACCCAGGACTTGTGTAACTGGCAGTAGTGAAAACTGACCTAGTAACAGGATGAAGGAAGCCCTGAACACCACCAGAGACGGAGAACCTTCATTGCTGCCATAAATGCCAACAGAGTAACAGGCAGTAGGTAAGTAATTTTTAGGTTTAATATATATGTACAATGCTTAACCCTTAGCACAGCACATCTACTCAACAAATTCAAGCTATTAAAATATTATCAGTAAAACCCAGCATTGTGTAAGCCAGTGTTGCACTTATGAACTGCTATTGCTGTTTATTTTGTTTAGAGATGCAGTGCTGAACAGGCTCTTCTGGTCACACCACCCACTAGCCTAATCATAGGGCAATTTATAAACCAGTACGCCTTTGGACTGTGGGAGGAAACTGGAGAACCTACGTGGTCATGGGGGAGAACATACAAACTCCTTACAGTCAGCGCCAGAATTAAACTCTGAGCACTCCTAGCTGTAATAGTGCCATGCTAACTGCATTGCTACCTCTATGCCCCGTGCATAATGCATAATCATTTTTCATAATCAAGTTTGTGATGGTGACGATTTGTTGTGGGTCTACTATATCTATTTGCTGGGGCACATAAAGATAACTCTTGAAACGTTCTTAGGAGGGTACAAGCAGGAGGGATTATTTTAAGGCTGATCTTTGACTCTGAGTATATCTTTATACCTATTTTTTAATACCGGAGGAATTTATGCTCTGAGACATGAGAGACTGCACATGCCGAAAATCTGGAACAACGATTCACCCTTTGTTTTATAGTTCATGTGTAGCATTAAACACTGAATATAAATACACTGAACCCCACTTCCATCTTCTCTGGGCTTCTGTGCTCTATTTGAGATACAACAGACTGCAGACACTGGAAATCTGGACCAACACACTCAAAATGTGGAGGAAGCTTTGGGTCGACGTGTTCAGAGGTCGGATGTTTGAGTCTTGGGTGAGCACTGGAGGTGGTCTGTCCTGGGGCATGAGGTTGGAGGTCTGTGTATGTAGGTGGGAGGGTGCATCTGCAGAATCTCTTGTGTTTATATCCTTGGGTTGCGTTGTTTGTTAATGGATGTTTTGATTTTCATAATAAAGAACCTGGATCTAAAAGTTAAATATTAAAAATCATCTTTGATTTGAGCTTAATTATTTTTTACCATACATACATGGTATTTACCAAATACCATACATCAGAAATTTTTTTTGAGAGAGTTGACATTTCTGACAGGAACTTCCTGAAGGTTCGGGGGAGGCCTTTTGATAAATGAGAATTTTAGCAGAGAAATAATTTGTGAAAAATTTACTCCCAGTGGACAATTAAACTGAGTTCTGATCAGGAGTACAATTTTTGGTGGTAAAATAACCATAATAGTATAAAGTACAGTTTGATTTCCACTAACAAATGCAGATATCATTGTTGACATAGCCAGTTCTAGTCTCTTGCCAAATAAACTATGTGGAGTTCCTTGCAACAATCTGGTGAATATAATTAATGTTGCATAAATACTTCTGCAGAGTGCAAAACAAGAAAGGGGAATTGGAGCTCAATGCACGTTTAAAGCTATGAGGAATCTTAATAGTTTTAAAATCTTTTAATGATTTTGAACCATTATTAGAACTGGGAAGAAACTGAGTAAATGTGCAAAGTCCCTTACAAATCATTAAAAATATGAAACTAGCATAAAACATTAAAATAAATTATTTTCCATTATGACAGCCAAGATGTCCATTTTGAATGTATTGAATTAGGGAGGCAATTATCCTGAAGTAATGCAGGGAAATCCCAGCATGTCTGAACTCTGCACAGGAGTGTAATGATGCATGCAGTGGAATCCATCATTCAATTAAGTCCCAAACTTATTAACGGATTTAGGAATTAAGACTGAAGGTTGGCTAAAGAAAAAGAAGAGGTGGGATGATTAATCCTGTTGCTAGTTCCATATTTGTTTACCTTAAAAACTTCAGATCATTATCTCTGAATGGCCTGAAATATGTGCTGAAGTATCTGCATTCTTAGAAGGCATGCCTTCTATTTTTTAGCCCTCATGGCCAACATGAAAATTGGACAGCAATGTAAGGATTTCTTTAGCAACATTGCTTGGAAAAACTCTCAATCCATAGCATGCTGTGCGTAAGAAAGTGATCAAAAAGTTTATGCATCTTGCTCAAAACAAAATCAAGTAATTGACATTGATGATCAAGTCTTAACTGTGTGATATGGATGCAAATAGCTCTGGTCTCTGTAATCTGCCTAGGATTATCAACACACATAAAATACTTTGGTGATGCCAGACATGGTAAGCATTGTCCATGATTTAAGATTGAACAGTCTTGTGTTCTTGTGTTTGTTTGTATAGGGGTTGGGGTTGTAGTTGGAGAAGGATCCAGAATTGTGATCCCTTGAAGGATTTTAAAATTTTGAGCAACACACAAGGATTTGGAGGAACTCAGCTGCTCGGGCAACATCTGTAAAAGTGAACGAACAGTCACCGTTTTGGTCCAAGACCCTTCTTCAGAACTTGAAAGGAAACTGGGAAGATGCCAGAGTAAAAAGGTGGTGAGGGGGAGGAAGAAAATTAGCTAGAAGGTGATAGGTGAAGCCAGAAGGGTAGGAAAGATAAAGGACTGAAGGTGAAGGAATCTGATTGAAGAAGAGAGTGGACCACAGTGAAAAGGGATGGAGGAGGGGCACCGGGGGAGATCGCATTGCTTCTTCAGCACTACCTACCCCTACATCTATTTTCATATTTCCCACAAACTTCGCCACAAAGCTATCAATTCCATTATCTAAATCATTGATAAACAATGTGAAAGGCAGCAGTCCTTATACTGACCCCTGAGAAACACCACTAGTCACCAGCAGCCAACCAGAAAAGGCCCTTTTTGTTCCCAGTCACTGTCTCCTGCCTGTCAGCCAATCCACTATCCATTCCTCTTTCCTATAACACCATAGGATTTTATCTTGTTAAGCAGCCTCATGTGTGGCACCTTTTCAATGAAAATCCAAATAAATGAAATGATGTCCACTGCCTTTTCTTTGTTCACCCTGCTTATTACTTCATTGAAGAGCTCTATCAGATTTGTCAGTCAAGATTTCACTTTACAAAAGCCATGTTGACTTTGATTTATTTTATCATTAGTATTCAAGTACCCTGAAACCTCATCCTTAATAATTGACACCAACACTTTCCCAACCACTGAGGTTAGGCTAACTAACTGGCCTATAATTTCCTCTCTTTTGCCTTCCTCCCTTAAAGAGTGGAGTGACATCTCTGGGACCATGCCAGAACTAAGTGATTCTTGAAAGATCATGACCATGCATTAGTTATTTCTTCAGCGACCTCTCTTAAGACTCTGGGATATAGTCCATCTGGTCCAGGTGACTTATCCACCTTAAGACCTTTCAGTTTGCCTAGCACTCTTTCCTTTGTAGTAGCAATGCCTGCTCCCTGACACTTGCAGACATCTGGCACACTGCTAGTGAAGACTGATGCAAAGTTCTCATTAAGTTCGTCTGCCAGTTTTTTGTCCCCCATTACTACCTCACCAGCATCATTTTCCAGTGGTCCAATATCAACTTTTACTCTTTATATAACTGAAGAAACTTTTTGTATCCTGCCTATTATTAGCTAGTTTGCCCTTGTATTCATTCTTTTCCCTTAAAGCATTTTAGTTGCTTTTTGTTGGATTTTAAAATCTTCCCCATCATCCAACTGATTTCATGCAGTTCTTAACTTCCCTTATCAGCCTTAGTTGCCTACCCTTGCCATTTGAGAACTACTACCTCTGTGGGACATATCTATCCTACACCTTGTGAACTATTCCCAGAAACTTCAGCCATCTCTGCTCTGCCATCATCCCTGCCAGTATCTTCCTCCAATCCACCTGGGCAAGCTCCTATCTCGTGCCTCTGTAATTCTCTTTATTCCATTGTGATACTGATTCATGTGACTTGTGCTTCTCCCTCTCAAATTGCAGAATGAATTCAGTCATATTATGATAACCTAAGGGTTCCTTTACATTAAGCTTCCTAATAAGATCTGAGTTATTACACAACACCCAGTCTAAGATCTCCTTTCCTCTAGTAGGCAGGCTCGAGCAAGCTGCTCTAAAGAGCCACCTCATAGGCATTCAACAAATTCCTTCTCTTGCGATTCAAGAGAACCTGATTTTCCCAATTCCCTTGCATACTGAAGTCCCCCATTACAATTGTGACATTACCTTTATTACATGCCTTTTCCAGCTCCTTTTCCAATCTCAACTCTACATCTTGACTACTACTTGAAGGCCAATATGATTCCCATAGTGGTTTTTTACCCTTGCAGTTTCTAAACTCCACCCGCAAAGATTCAACTTTCTCTGAGCCTGAACTTGAACCTTATCCGCACTTTCTACGTAGATGTTAAACTTTGTTTGGATCACAAAGAGAAAATCTGCAGATGCTGGAAATCTAAGCATTGCACACACAATGCTGGAGTCCAGGCAGAATCTATGGAAAAGCATACAGTTGACGTTTCAGGCCTGATGAAGGGTCTCGGCCCAAAACACTGACTCTACTCTTTTCCATAGTTGCTGTCTGACCTGCTGAGTTCCTCCAGCAATTTGTGTATATAAACTTTTTTTATTCAGCATTGTTGTTTTATGGTGTTTCTACCTCAATGCATTGTTTAATAATCTTATCTGTATGAACAGTATGCAAGACAAGCTTTTCATTGTACATTGGTATGTGTGATAATAAAACAATACACTGTTAGTACAATGTTTTCAATATCAGTGCCATTTTCCAAATTTGATTTATGCTGCTAATTGTAAGTGGGAAGTGGGCAGTGCACCCATTGTACATATTGGTAGTGGCATGTATAACAATTCAGCCTTCATCATAGAAAAAAGCAAGTCATTAACCAAATTTAAGTTAAGCTGCTGGTTCTATCTGCTTTACAAATGTTAAGAGCTCTTGCTTTTGAATGAGAAAGTTAAAACTCCACACCACAGACCTGAGCAAAAAAATCTGGGTTATCATTTTAATCTGAAAACTGATACTGAAAGCTTGTGAAAGTTGAAGGTGAATATGAATAATTTGGGAAATAGAGGGAAAGGGGAAAACTGTAGAGCAAGCAATTATAGTTAGTCTTTCCAACACAACTGTGTACTGTTTCGGAGACTTCTGACATCAAAAATGTATTTTACTTCATTTTATAGATTTTACATTCGGTCACATGGTCTATTGCAAATGTCACAAAAGCTGAGGCTTTATAAGGTATTGGTCAGACTGAACTGGGCGTACTGTGAGCAGTTTTGGGCCCATTATCCAAGAAAGGGTTAATGTATGAGGAGTGTTTGATGTTTCTGGGCTTGTTAGTTACTGAAGTTTAGAAGAACGAAGGGGGAATCTCATTAAAACCTATTGAATATTAAAAAGCCTAGATAGAGTGGGCATGGAGTGGATGTTTCCTATAATGGCGGAGTCTTGGACCAGTGTGTACAGCTTCAGATTACAAGGATGTCCCTTTAGAACAGAGATGAGGAAGAATTTTTTTAGCCAGCGTGGTGAATCTGGAATTTATTTTCACAGACGGCCATGGAGACAAAGTCATTGGTATATTTAAAGTGGAGCTGATGGGTTCTTGATTAGGAAGGGCATCAAAGGTTACAGGAGAATTCAGTTGAGAGGGATAATAAATCAGCCATGAAGGAATGGCAGAGCAGTCTCAATGGGTCAGATGGATTAATTCTGTTCTGATGGCTTATGGATGCTTAAATGTGCTATAAGATACAGAATTGGAAACTTAATCAGGAATGTTCAGAATATTTTCATACTCATTCATAACTGAACAAAGCAAGCTTATGATTTTTTTGAGCTTTTTTAAGCAAGAGTACATCACAAAAGTCAGAATCAAAATTATTTGGGATGAAGGATATTTAAGTTATACAGCAGGGTTAATCAAGTTGAACTACATCTTTGAGGCTAAACAGTCCTGGATAGATCTGAAAATTAATAGAGAAGATACTTTGTTTGAAAAACAACTCTTGGATTTCAGTCAGTTATCAACTGTTGTTAACATCATGACAAACAAATTCCTTTAATCGATGTGAAAGCACCTTGTAAGCAATTTTAGGGAAAGCAAGGCATCATGCTTACAGTAACTAATGTACAGATGTCAGGACACAAATATAGACAATTATCCTTGTAACTAACTGACAAGCTTCTGAAACCCATGAGCATATAGTTGCCAAAGCTGAAGAATGCATCCCCATTTTCTCTATTTAAATAATTATTCATATAATATGTTTTCCATACTATATGTCGACTGCGAGGTATGTATCTCCCACATATAACAAGGATAGAGTGTAGCCAAAATCAAATGCAATTTTTCATCTGGTGCTCATTAGAATGAAAATTGCTCATTTCCAAAACCAATGACTGGTTGTGACCTTGGTGTGGAATTTGGTTTCCACTTCATTACTATTCAGCAAAATGGTTGAATGTTTTAGGATCTAGGGTAAAGGATTTGGCTCATCTCTGATGCTCTTGATTGAGTATCCTGTCAGCTTTTTTATGCCCACCCAATTAAGTTCAAATGTCTACCAAATGAGACAGAGGAGATGTCTGGACTCCATATGCAGAGAGGAGTTGCCACTTTTCAGAAGAAGGAAAATAAACATTCATGACTTTTAAAATTGATGCAGTGGATTCCAATTAATTTGGGGCAAATATCAGGGCCAGTACGTTTTGGCCCTATTACCCAACTGCCTTAATTAGCTGAAGTTTCATGGAAGTAATTAAAACTTTTTTTTAAAAGACAAACTACCATTTAACATAGACAAATTTTGTACTTAAATGAAGTACATGACAAATGAGAACACTACCAATGCTACTACAGTATTCTTAAAAGTTATCGATGGAGGAATTCATCCAGTGTATACAGTTGTGTTCCGTTGATTGATGGTAAATAAACAAAATCTGCACAGACACCTAGTGCATTTAGTGGACTGCTTTCAGACAATGCTTTAGACAAGTGCATCCTCCAAATCTTTATTTTTATCGTAACATTCAAGATGATTGTTGAAGTAGTGAAATCATTTCATTTTCACTAACGGCTGTGTCTGGCATCTCTAAACCTAAATACTTGAAACCACAGTAAGTAAGCAAGACAGTTCTGAATCATCTTGCTGCTTATTTCTCGCCAACCATCAGTGATAAAAAAAAATCACTGCTTTTTGAACACAAACACATGTAACTGATGCTATTTAAAAACTGTTCACTCAAAACATGGTGTAGTGTCTAATGGCTACACAGGTGCATGTGACTGACACTAGTTAGAAGTTGTTCAACAACAGTCTCCTGTTCCAATTAAACAGCATAGTGTCCCAAATAAATGAAGAGAATTCTGCTCAATTTTCTTTGAGTTATCCCAAATAAGCAGCTGTCCTGATTAACCAATGACCCAATTAAATGGAATCCACTATATAATTAACCTCTGACCTCATCATTCTACCTACTTGAAGATTAATAAGTAGTTTGGCATAATTACCCTTTTTTTCCTCCATAATGAAAGTGAAGGGTTTATATGTGCTGACTGATGGTCTTTGGGAACCACTGGCTGTCAGCCTCGTGGCTGTTTGCTTTTGGAAGCCCTTTCCACCTGGCCAGATAACTGCTGGGTGGGAATTGTAGTGCGGCAATGTGATTTGAGCATACCCACCCCTTTGTCACCAGAGAAATTAACTGAGCTTGATGCAGCATAAAATCTGTTCACAATATTAATTACCAGCCATTGTACGGCTTCATGTATTCACTTTGGTTTAATGTTTAGTGGTATCATTGAATGAGCTTGCTCCATTAAACACAAAATGCTGGAGTAGCTCAGCAGGCCAGGCAGCATCTATGGAAAAGAGTACACTTGATGTTCAGGTCTTGGCCTGAAACGTTGACTGTACTCTTTCCCATAGATGCTGCCTGGCCTGCTGAGTACCTCCAGCATTTTCCATGTGTTGCTTGGATTTCCGGCATCTGCAGATTTTTTCTTGTTTGAACTTGCTCCATTATTCTGTTTTGATCTCCTCTCCATTATTTTTTCATCATTTCCACTGATATTTTTGCACTGCATAAAGCAGGCCATTTAAATCCAAATCTAGATCTGGAAGCTTATAAATTATCTGCATGCACACCTTTAGTGATGAATGGTGGTGATTTGAATACAATGGATTCTAGTTATTTGGGACAACTTTTAAAGAACAAAAACTAATTGAGAAAATGACCAGGATTCCTTTTGTTTATTTGGGACACCTATGCTTAATTGGGGGAGGAGTATATGTGTACTTGCATGGCTGTTAGATACTACACCATTCCTAGAGTGAACAGTTTTTAAATAACATCACTTATGTGTGCTTCTATTCAAAAAGCAGTTATTTTTGTCACCACTAGTTGATGAGAAATAAGCAGTAACACAATTCAGAATGGTTTTGCTCACTGCAGTTTCAAGCATTCAGGTTTGAAGATGACAGAAATGGTCAAGGGTGAAAATGAAATGATTTCACTCATTCAACAAGTAAGGAATTATGAAGAATTTGCAGCTATTGACAGTCATCTTGAATGATTAGGATTAGGAGAATGTGATTTTTGACGTTGCTGGAAGGCAGTCCATTATCTACTCTAGGCACCTGTGTTGATTATGTTCATTAACAGTCATTCAAAAGAATGTGACAGCATATAAGTACACAAGATGAATTCCTCAGTTGATAATAATTAGGAATACTGTCTTATAGTACTGTGTAGTATCGACACATAATTTGTTATTCATTTAAATGATTTGTCTATTTTTTTATATAACTATTTCCATGAAACTGTAGCTAACTGGGGACTCTGCTTAATTGAGCCAAAATGTACTGGCCCCCATTTGTCCCAGTTTACTGGAATCCACTGTATTTCTACTGCTGCAAATTGTAAGTCATTTCTATCATTTAAGAATAAGAAAGATGACTTTCCATTTTTGTTTTTCAACTGAAATGGGTTCCTCATGAATAAATCCATTAGTGTCAATGAGCTTTAATCTGTTGTTACTGCTATTTCCTTGCCTGCTCTGTATCTTTCTTTGTTTAAATGTTTAATTTCCCCATGAAATGCTAAAATATTAGCTTGTAAATCCCAAAAACTACATTGAATTAAAGCACCCCATCTCCTAATGGCAGTTTAGTTTTAAGAAGTAAAACATTTTACGTCTGGTATATATTTTGGTGTATTCTTAGAAACCACAACAGAAGTCGTAAGTTCCTCATTTTATATCCACGTTCATTCTGGGAATCAAGGTATTCCTTTTGATTAAGCTGCATTGATTGCAGTTCACCAGGTCAAAGTCAAAACAACTTTTAACATTCCACATTAATGTATTGAGCACATGTTTTGGAGATTTTTTTTTGCAAGTGAAAGACTGCAGTGTGTTGTTGGTATGCTCTAATCATTCTGCTGTATGCCGTCTGCCGTTTGCTATATATTAGAACAGATGGGGGTTCATTTTAACTCTTTTAATATACATAATCAGCATTATAAAGTAAAGGGAAAGCTATTCTTGCATATAGAAAATTAAATAACAAAGAATAAAAAACCACATTAAGTTACCTTTGTTAAAAAATATATCAGTAACCTTCAGTGCAGTATTATGTTTGTGAAGGCTTTATTTGTGTTACTCATTGGCTATTATATAGAAAACCTACAGCACAATACAGCCCCTTCGGCCCACAATGCTGTGCCAAACATGTACTTACTTTAGAAATTACCGAGGGTTACCCATAGCCCTCTATTTTTCTAACCTCCATGTACCTATATGAGCCCCTTCTATGAAGTCATTCTACAGGAATCTGTCAGCTCTTTGTCCTATTTCTTGTCTTGTGTTGATGCTATACGTGCTTCTCTGTGGTTAGATCCTATATATGCACCGAGGAAAATATACATTGCGTTTCCTAGGATTATCTTGCTTATGTTGTAGGAGTTGGGGTCAGTGGCTACAATGTTCTGATCAGATATGATTGCAAGTTGCTCAGAGAAGAAACATTTTTACCTAGTTAAAGATCATTCTTTGGCAGTGCATCTTGCGAATCTTCCAATATAATATCATGGTTATCATTGCTGGCTTGAGTTGATCCATTCCTTTATCACGTTTGCAGTTTTCAATGATTGCACTAAGCAGAACTAGAGACTCTGCTGTTTCTGTGATGAATTGGGGATGGTCCAATTTCTTCTAACCATCCTAGGTTTCAAAAATCATCTTTGTGACATAATTGTGATAAAATATATTTGCTTGTACTTTGTTCTTTAGTCTCTTTACAGCAACAATATTTAAAAAAAAAACAGGTAATTGATACTGGAAATTTGAAATAGAGAGTCGCTATTGAGCCTCAATGAGAATATTAAGAGAATCAGATGTAATATCACTGCGATTATGTCGTGAAATTTGTTAATCTTACACAGCAGTGCAGTGAAATACATGATGGATAAATATAGAGAAAAAGCTGAGTTATATTAACTGTTCGTGGGTTCAATGTCCATTTTGAAAGCTACAATCACTAGTAAAATATTTTAAACAAAAGTAACCGCTTATTTTGAGTACATAATGAATTTCTAATTATACTTCCATTTATGCATTTTAAGAACATTGGATTGTTCATTCTAAAAAGTTGGGGATGATTTAAATGGATGAAATGTGTGAGCATGATACGACTGTTATACAGGCAGAACCTCCAATTTCTTTCTCATCTACTTGATTTAGGAATTTAGCTGTTGAGATTATTCATCAGATGTTGTTTGTCTTTTTTATAAAAGACATTTTATTTGTGTGCTACACCTCGCTATCAGGCGCAGGTAAGCATGCCTGACAAGGGTCACCATTTGAAAAGAAACAGAAGGTAAGCCCCAACAACACATTATTACAAGGGGCCTTAGTTAAACCCGTAGATCAGTGTCCACATACTCAGATGAATATAATAGGATAATGCCACCCCACCAGTGCTGTTATCTGTGTAGGGTGGTGCGCCTGCTCCCCACTAACCCAGGTGTTATTTTAGGACACCCCAAATTGTCCCTCGGGTCTTTTGGGGCTATTCTGCTATCTGCAGACCAATGTAACGGTGTGAGTGAAAATAAAGAAACTGGAATGCCTGTGCCTAGAATCTTTGTTTTTATGAGGTATAAACCAGTAGAGCACGTTAACTGAAGGGATTATTTTGATTAGCCAAGCTTGCAATTGTTTTACTGTTGGGGTTTGTAAATGAACTACAGAATGGGAGGGCAAGTGTGTGAACTACTGGGAAAACTAGACCAGGGACAGAACAGGAGGAGTGACTAACCAGGCAACGGGGCAAGGTTAGTGGGAGAATTAGCATTGCCAACCTGTTCTTTCGTACTGTGCCTTGAAAATTTCAGTGATAAGCAATTGAAACAGATGTTGCTTGTTGACAGAGCTATTGCTGTACTCTTAGTCAGTTTCTCACATACTAAGCCTGAGCTCATACAAAATGTTGCTTGGCTTTTGCACACCAAATCCAGCTCAACCCTTACTCATGTGCTTGCTAACTTAATTACCGTAGATTTCGCACTACAGAGCGCACCTGATTAAAAGCCGCTGGCTCTAATTTTAGAAAGAAAATCGATTTTGTACTTGTACAGGCCGCACCGGATTTTCGGCCGCAGGTGTCCCATGTTGTAATATGAGATATTTACACAGAAAGATATTACACGGGAGGATTTTTTAACTTTTAATTAAATCCATATGGTAACATAAACAAATACATATTGCAAATGCTTTTTTTCGAACCGTGCCTGTAACGCGGCTACTTTTAAATATACATACGTATCGGTAACACAAATTACGTTGCGTATACTTTTTTACTGAACAACATTCCAATATCTCCTAACGACTGGTAAAAAATATATATACTGCAGCCTACCAGGAAAAGTTATTGATCGCCTTTAACTTAAAAGCAGCGTTCGCTCAGATCTAATGCCGCTCGCCCCCCACCTTCCCGTTTATCGCAAACCAGTATTTCCCACAAGACGCGGCGAAACCGGGTGTGACGTCATAGCATCCCGCGATGTAGTACAGAAAACAAATATAGTTAAAACACTTCTAACTTTAACTAGAAATTACTAACAAATGAATTACTAAGCGAAAATATTATAAACTAAATAACTGCCATAAAGGCAGCACAATGCTTTTCTTCGAGTGTTTTCCATGTTGATGAGGGTGAGTACAAATGACTGATTTACAATAATTTAATTGTGAAAGTGCGCTTGATTTATCGTACAATTTCATTGGACCTCTGTGAACTACTCATCAATTTTATTGGTCTACTGTTACTAGGCAAAATGTTTTTGGCGGCATGAAAAAAAATCATGCATTAGCCGCACCGTAGTAAAGGCTGCAGTGTTCAAAGCTGTTCAAAATGTGGGAAAAAAGTAGCGGCTTATAATCCGACATCTCCGGTAGTCATCTAGTAAAGCTTTAATTTCTTTTTGTTTTCCTTTCAAATCACCCATGGTTTCCTTACTCCCTTTATCTGCAGCATCATACAGATCTACAATGCTCCAAGATCCTTGGCCCTGAAATTCTGACCATCGATACTTTGGTTTATTCTGGTGATGGGATGAATGATCTCCAAACGCCACAACCATAGAAGTGTTTCTTCCCCCAGTGTCTGTTAATCTGTTTTACCAGGGTTTAATGCCTATTTTGGTCAAATTAATTATGAAATCAAAAATAATTATTTTTACTACACTTCTGGAGTGTAGTTCCTTGGTTCATGTTTGGGCCAAGACCATGAGGAGGTCTGGATCTAAGAGATTCTGGCAAAACACAATCTTAGAATCAGTGACCAGGCCGTTGGTGAATCAGTCTTGTTATTGTTAGCAATAACTTCCAACACTTTGATGTTTGAGAGTAGACCATTTGGGCTGTAATTCATTGGGTTGGATTTTCTCTTGCAGTGGCTGAGATCTGTGTGGTTTTCCATATTGTTGGTTAGGTGCAGTAGCTGGAACTGTACTAGAGCAGCTTGGGCAGTGTTACAGCTCATTCTAGATCACAGGTTCTTTTGTATTATAGTGGAGATATTGTCTGTCTGATAACCTTTACTGTTTCCAGTGTTCACAACTGTTTCTTGTTACCATGTGGTCTGAATGGAATTGGCTGAAGTCTGGCTTCTGTGACTGTCTCAGAATCTCAGGAGGAAGCCAAGATGGGTCATTAATTTGGCACCTGCTTTAACATGATTGAGAATGCTTTATTTTTGCCTTTAGAATTCATTTGCTGGAACAGGTCATTATTGAAGCTGTTTTTCTCCTGCCAGTTGTTTAATTGCCCTCCTACCATTCATAACTACCGGTAAATGTAGAACTACAAAGCTTCAGTGTGACCTGGTTGTGAGATCAGTTTAGCTTCGCCTGCTTGTGCATGCATCCGATCTTGTAATGCAGCTTCACAAGTTGGTATTTCAACAGTATTAGGCATGTCTTTCTCAGCTCTTCTTGAGCTAGGATTGATCCCCTGGCTGAAAATAGTTGATGGGTAAGGATTGAGGTTTCTATCTGTGTTAGTGCACATTGCTGTCATTGATAATGATCCATATCGTAACATGTTCAGTCTTGGCTAGCATTTATTTTGTGGTTTATTATTGTTATGTTATTTCATTTCAATTTTCATTTTAATTGTCATGTTACTGTGTAGGATTGTAAATAGGCAGTTGGAATTTTAAAGTTATTGCTTTCAGAAGGAATAATCTGAATTAATCTTGCACAACCTCTAGCAATAATCAGATTATTTAAAGTCAAAATACACGTCAGTGTTTCATGGTAGAGCAGAGAAACTGGGGGCAGGTATTAAAGTCTGTTAACTGTTATGTTCTATAACCAGCTTAATAAATTTCAAAACTATTAAAGTTCCTGTTTTGTCTTGCCCTTCAGTTTGGGTGTAAATTGCTGCTATATGGGATATTGAACAGATAACAGAACAGTTGTCTGTTGTGCAACAGTAATGTTCCTTCTCCACACAGCACACACAAAATGCTGGTGGAACACAGCAGGCCAAGCAGCACCTATAGGGAGAAGCACTGTCGACGTTTCGGGCCGAGACCCTTCATCAGGACTAACTGAAAGGAGAGATACTAAGAGATTTGAAAGTAGTGGGGGAGAAGGGGAAATGCGAAATGATAGGAGAAGACCGGAGGGGGTGGGATGAAGCTAAGGGCTGGAAAGGTGATTGGTGAAAGTGATACAGAGCTGGAGAAGGGAAAGGATCATGGGACGGGATGCCTCGGGAGAAAGAAAGGGGGAGGGAGGAGCACTAGAGGGAGATGGAGAACAGATAGGGTGATGAGCAGAGAGAGAGAAAAAAACAAACAACTAAATATGTCAGGGATGGGGTAAGAAGGGGAGGAGGGGCATTAACAGAAGTTAGAGAAGTCAATGTTCATGCCATCAGGTTGGAGGCTACCCAGTCGGTATATAAGGTGTTGTTCCTCCAACCTGAGTGTGGATTCATCTTGACAGTAGAGGAGGCCATGGATAGACAAATCAGAATGGGAATGGGACGTGGAATTAAAATGTGTGGCCACTGGGAGATCCTGTTTTCTCTGGTGGACTGAGCGTAGGTGTTCAGCGAAACGGTCTCCCAGTCTGCGTTGGGTCTCACCAATATATAAAAGGCCACACCGAGAGCACCGGACGCAGTATACCACACCAGCCGACTCACAGGTGAAGTGTCGCCTCACCCGGAAGGACTGTCTGGGGCCCTGAATGGTGGTAAAGGAAGAAGTGTAAGGGCAGGTGTAGCACTTGTTTCGCTTACAAGGATAAGTGCCAGGAGGGAGATTGGTGGGAAGGGATGGGGGGGGGGGGGGGGGCGAGTGGACAAGGGAGTCGCGTAGGGAGTGATCCCTGCGGAAAGCAGAAGGGGGGGGAGGGAAAGATATGCTCGGTAGTGGGATCCCGTTGGAGGTGGCGGAAGTTATGGAGAATTATACGTTGGACCTAGAGGCTGGTGGGGTGGTAGGTGAGGACAAGGGGAACCCTATCCCGAGTGGGGTGGCGGGCGGATGTGGTGAGGGCAGATGTGCGGGAAATGGGAGAGATGCGTTTGAGAGCAGAGTTGATGGTGGAAGAAGGGAAGCCCCTTTGTTTAAAAAAAGGAAGACATCTCCTTTGTCCTGGAATGAAAAGCCTCATCCTGAGAGCAGATGAGGCAGAGACGGAGGAATTGTGAGAAGGGGATAGCATTTTTGCAAGAGACAGGGTGGGAAGAGGAATAGTCCAGGTAGCTATGAGAGTCTGTAGGCTTATGGTAGATATCAGTAGATAGGCCGTCTCCAGAGATGGAGACAGAAAGATCAAGAAAGGGGAGGGAGGTGTCAGAAATGGACCAGGTAAATTTGAGGGCAGGGTAAAAGTTGGAGGCAAAGTTAATGAAGTCAACGAGCTCAGCATGCGTGCAGGAGGCAGCGCCAATGCAGTCGTCGATGTAGCGAAGGAAAAGAGGGGGACAGATACCCGTATAGGCTTGGAACATGGACTGTTCCACAAAGCCAACAAAAAGGCAGGCATAACTGGGACCCATGCGGGTGCCCGTGGCTACACCCTTGGTTTGGAGGAAGTGGGAGGAGCCAAAGGAGAAATTATTGAGAGTAAGAACTAATTCTGCTAGACGGAGGAGAGTGGTGGTAGAGGGGAATTGGTTAGGTCTGGAATCCAAAAAGAAGCGAAGAGCTTTGAGACAGTCTGGGTGGGGGATGGACATATATAGGGGCTGGACGTTCATGGTGGAAATAAGGTGGTGGGGGCCAGGGAACTTAAAATCATTGAAAAAATTCAAAGCGTGAGAAGTGTCACGAACGTAGGTGGGAAGAGATTGAACAAGGGAGGATAAGACAGTGTCAAGGTATGCAGAAATGAGTTCGGTGGGGCAGGAGCAAGCTGAGACAATAGGTCTACCTGGACAGGCAGGTTTGTGGATCTTGGGTAGGGGGTAGAAACAGGAAGTGCGGGGTGTGGGAACTATGAGGTTGGTGGCAGTGGATGGGAGATCCCCAGAGCTGATAGGTTGGTGATGGTATAGGAGACAATGGCCTTGTGCTCCTTAGTGGGGTCATGATCAAGGGGTAAATAAGAGGAGGTATCAGAGAGTTGTTGCTGTACCTCAGCCAGGTAGAGGTCAGTACGCCAGACAACAACAGCTCCCCCCTTATCAGCGGGTTTTATAGTTATATATGTTCCTTCTCCAGTAGCCTCTGTTTTTGCTCTCTCAATCCCTATTGCCCACATTGGAGAAGGTAACTTGTATTTTCATCACTTGTTGCCTCACTGCTGACAGAAGTTAACATTTCCCCTAGTCTGAAAGGGTAACATAATTTGTATTTCATCCTGAAAATAAAAAATTGCTTAAGTCGTGTAGCTAAATGTTTTTGAACTTAATAGTATATATGAATAGAAGTCGACAAGAATGAGTTACAAGCTAGTGTTATCCTGTGCTGATAATTGATGATCCAGCAGAACATACAGTCAGGCAGTAAAGATTAATTACTTGACAACTGACTAGCAAATTGACGTGAAATATTAAATCTGTTGTACCCTACAGATGCTGTCAGACCTTTTATAAATTTTAGTCTGCAGTTTTTTGCTTCTTGATTACTGGCCAACTCTTTTGTAATCTTTCTATCTGTCTTGTGTCATTCCCAGTGTGATCAGTTGTTACCACGTTACAGAGCTCAAAATTGTTTCCTTTATGTAACTTCAGTATAACTAATGAAATACTTGACTGAAGTGGCAGGATTATTAGTTGCACAGTTACCTTGATCATGACAGAATTTGTAGTTTTCGGTTTACTGAATTATTTCAAATGCCGAAACATTGTCTCTTGTGGCAAATTGTGTTATACACTCAGACCCTTCATAATGTTACCCCGCACAGTGCTGATTCATTACAACATGGTTACTCAATTGTTTATTGAAATTTTTTTAAATGACAAAAATTCATTCTAAGCAACACTTAAAATTTCTCAAGCACAGCGGCCATTTCAGTAAACATTCAGACAGCCAATGAGAGCGCTTTAAATATGCTCTGAGCCACTCAGCTAATCAAATAACAGTTCACACTCTGCCTCCCCTGCGTTTGTAAACAGTCTTGATCCCTCGCCAATATATTCCATTTTTTTCACCCATGATGTTTGGAAAGCTGTCTGCAACTTTCATCAGGTTGATGTTGGTGCCTCTGAAATTGGCTACATCGATGATCAGAACAATTATATTTAAAAAATGCAGACAGAAGATACATCAGTAACACTCACAGCCAGTAGAGCTTAGTTTGATAAATTTAAACAATAGCAGAGCATATACAAACCATAGCATATGTATCTCTCTGGTGAAATGGATAGTGTAGACAGCAAGATCCTTAATAAAAAGAGCTTCGAGAATTGGCAGAGCAACACATTCTGCGTGAATCTGAGGACACGAATGGAGAAGAGGATACTCCAGCAAGAAACCTCACCACAAAATCTGGCAGCACTAGCATCACCATGATCACACAGGTCATGGACCAGTTCATCGATAATGACTCTGACTGGGAGCGAAGCAATAAGGCAAAGAGAGGTGTTCTCAACATGAATTCCTGTGACCAAGAACTGCTTCATGAAAGGAAACTTAAGAAAAGGAGTCAAATTTCAACACCTACTTGAAGAAGAAGTCAAAGTTAGAGGAGGACCCAGAGCCTGATTCTCCCCATTCTCCCCCCCCCCCCCCAAAGATGTAGCCACCACCTACTTCCCTCCACTGATGTATAGGTTAGGCCTATTTGTGTGTTTGTTACTCCACAAATTACTGTGTATACATAAAATATCAGATACCTCTGGTTTGATTTTTTTAAAATCAGGCACACACGTCTATTTACATCATATTATAATGACCCTGCATAGCACTGATTTACATAGTGCTCCACCTCAGAGGAACGTATCCTCAGTGTTATGCAGGGTTTGAGCGTACAGGTGACCCTATGTTACAGCTGTCTGGGTTACAGAAAATTGCCTTTATAGTACTCACTAATAACTATCCAAAAATCTGAGATGTGGAATAAAATAGCTTCCATTTGGGAAAATGGTGGAAGAACAAATAAATCAATGCCACATTTATTTGAAGACTGGTGAAATGGATTTGCTGGATCTTTGGGGTACAGGCATCTGCCGGGTGGAAGCAGGACATCTATCTTCCCACCTCAGTCCCCGATCTACAACAATTGGGAGCAAGGTTGAGTTGAGCAGAGCTGTGAGCACTGGGCAGACTCGCACGCTGAATCAGTGAGGCCCGCGGCTGGCAGCTACTCTTCCTATTCTTGCTCACCCTGCCGCCACAACTTTTTCTGTAATTCTCTCCCACACAGTTTTTGTTCATTTCCAACTTGCAAAGGGTTCTGTGTACAAACCACTGTTGGGAAGGAACCCTGTCATTTCTGTCTCCATAAGTACGTTTCTACAGCAAGCTAGGTATATTAGTTCAGGTCAATTAATTACTGTTCTCTGTGTATCATATGGGGCCCAGAAAGATTGGGAGAAGCAAACAAATGCCACCCTATTCCATTAGTACCAAACTGATACTTTTTCACTAAATGCTCTTTTACTGTCTTATCGCCAAAAATAATTAAGTTTTTTTTTTGTTCAAGTTACACAGTGTTTGACCTTCAGAAGGAATAAATATTGAAATTATTTTTATGGAAAGCTGTTCCTTAAAATCTATTTAGCATTAAAGCAATTAAGGATTAAGAAGCTTCTCAGGCTGCTGTTTTTAATGATGTTTTTCATCAGATTAACCAGCTTTTAGATTGACAGAGGAACACTGCACAAACTCTTGTTCATTCTGATATTTTGCCTGCACTAGTCTATTGTTTTGTGTGATGTGTAAGAATATTATAGCTTCTGTAAGCTTGGTTGGATCAAAAATGATTAGATGCATCAAACAATTCTGCACTAGGAGCTAATGTTTTCAAGCTATTTGTGTATTTTAATGTATGTTGTGTGAATTAATACAGAATTTGGAGCATGTAAAGATTTTATTTATCAAACAACATCACTATTCTGAGAACAAATTTTGTTCTCAGTTGGTCTCTTGTAGTTGAGTACTGTCCACGGTAGTGGCTTGAATTTTTGTGCAATAAAAAGACCTGAAGTTAACACTAATGAATTGTGAAGTCATCATCTTAGAATTACAATTACCGTAGATGTCGGATTATAAGCCGCTACTTTTTTCCCATGCTTTGAACAGCATTGAACATAGCGGCTTATAATAAGGTGCGGCTAATAGAAGGTTTTTTCCCATGCCGCCAAAACATTTTGCCTCGTAACAGTAGACCAATAAAATTGATGAGTAGTTCACAGAGGTCCAATGAAATTGTACGATAAATCAAGCGCACTTCACAAATGATTGTAAATCAGCCATTTGTACTCACCCTCATCAACATGGAAAACACTCGAAGAAAAGCATATGATGCAGCTTTTAAGTTAAAGGCAATCAATCTGGCGGTTGAACAAGGAAATCGAGCTGCTGCGCGTAATCTTGGCATACATGAATCGATGGTGAGACGGTGGAGACGCCAGCGCAAAGAACTGAATCAATGCAAAAAGACGACAAAAGCTTTCAGAGGTAATCACAGCAGATGGCCCGAACTTGAAAACTTTCTTGAAGACTGGGTTAACACACAGAGAGCAGGCGGCCGCGGTGTTTCCACCGTGCAGATCAGACTGAAGGCTAAAGCAATCGCCACCAAAATGAAAATCGAAGATTGTAGAGGTGGGCCATCGTGGTGTTTTAGATTTATGAGACGAAAAGGCCTGTCCATCAGGGTACGCACGACTCTCTGTCAGCAGCTCCCTCCCGACCATGAGGAAAAACTTGCTAACTTCCGCACATTCACTCAAACAAAGATAGCGGAGAATTCCATCGGGCCAGATGAAATCATAAATATGGATGAAGTACCTTTGACGTTTGACCTGCCTCTCACTCGGACTGTTAATAAAAAAGGTGACTCGTCCATCATACTGAAAACAAGTGGCCATGAGAGAACGCATTTTACTTGTGTTCTGAGCTGCACAGCATCCGGACTAAAGCTTCCACCGATGGTGATTTTTAAGCGGCTGACAATGCCAAAGGAAAAATTCCCAAAAGAAATCATGGTGAAAGTCAATAAGAAAGGTTGGATGATGGAGAGTCTAATGAAGGATTGGCTCAGAGAGTGCTACGCCAAGCGACCGGGGGGATTTTTTCACATAAAAAAAGCGTTGCTCGTTATGGACAGCATGAGGGCTCATATAACAGATTCAGTGAAAGCTGCCATCAAGAGTACAAACTCAATTCCAGCTGTGATTCCTGGGGGCACCACGAAGTATTTGCAGCCACTGGACATCAGCGTGAACCGGGCATTTAAAGTGGCACTACGCATTGAGTGGGAGACTTGGATGACGAGCGGCGAGAAATCCTTTACCAAAACAGGCCACATGCGAAGAGCATCTTTAACTCAAGTCTGCCAGTGGATCCTAAATGCTTGGAGCCATGTCACAACATCCACCATCACCAACGGGTTTCGAAAGGCTGGACTGCTGCGTGATGAAGAGGATCGCGTGCGCTCAAGTGAGAGCGACAACGAAGAGATTGAAGTGAGTGATGAGATCCTGAGGTTGTTCAATTCGGACACTGAAGAAGAGGACTTTGATGGTTTTAGTGCGCAGGAGGAAGATGAAGAAGGCGATCAATAACTTTTCCTGGTAGGCTGCAGAATATATATATTTTTTAACCAGTCGTTAGGAGATGTTGGAATGTTGTTCATGCACTGTTCAGTAAAAAAGTATACCCAACGTAATTTGTGTGTTACCGATAGGTATGTATTTTAAAAGTAGCCGTGTTACAGGCACGGTTCGAAAAAAAGCATTTGCAATATGTATTTGTTTATGTTACCATACGGATTTAATTAAAAGTTTAAAAAATCCTCACGTGTGTTAGGATTTAATTTGGGACTGCCGCTTCAGGTCAGGAATGGCTCACGTGATATTAGACAGCAGTACAAGGGAGGGAGGGAGCGAAACTGAGGATTCCGCTGCACCGAAACTGCTAGCGATTCAGTAAACAAAAAAACAGTAAAACTCGTGTGTGAATGGTATCAGGCCAATAAGGACACAAGTGTCCGATGTTACCAAATACCGGTAGGTATAACAAAGTTTAGCCTTACCAAATATGTGTAGCGAGGGTTTGGTTTGGGGGAAAAAGGAGTATAAATAAGAGCAGAATGTAAGGGGAAGGCAAAACGCGTTCTGCAATAAAGCCACGCTGCACTGTAATCCGGTGTTGGTTGTCTCTCTTCCAAAACGAACACAGGGCAGAATTTGAAGCCCAACACGTGTAATATCTTTCTGTGTAAATATCTCATATTACAAGCGGCCGAAAATCCGGTGCGCCGGAAATCCAGTGCGCCGAAAATCCGGTCCGCCGGAAATCCAGTGCGCCGAAAATCCGGTCCGCCGGAAATTCGGTGCGGCCTAAAATCCGGTGCGGCCTGTACAATTAAAAAATTGATTTTATTTCTAAAATTAGAGCCAGCGGCTTTTAATCAGATGCGCTCTGTAGTCCGGAATCTACGGTATATTGTGCCTGAGGAGGCAGTCAGTCTGTACTATTATTCCAAGTATGGACCGATTCAAATAGAGCATCATTTATGCTCTATTATGGGGAACAATGAAGAATAAAGAATGAATTTTAAGTCCATACTTACAATTGCCTGTCTTTCATTTTCAAGTTATTATAGGCAGCACTAGTCCAGCTCTGATTGGCTGAAAAATGCTAATAATAATCATCACTTAAAACTTCACTAGCCCATCATTGAAATGAGTCCTTGCTTTCAAGGACTCATCTCATGTTCTCGATATTTATTGATTTTGTTTTGCTATTATTTCTTTTTGTATTTTCAGTTTGCCGTCTTTTGCATACTGGTTGAACACCCAAATTGGTACGGTCTTTCATTGATTCTGTTATTTATTTATTGAGTTTGCCCATAAGAAAATGAATCTCAAAGTTGTACAGTTACAAGAAAGTTTGTGAGCCCTTTGCAATTACCTGGTTTTCTGCATTAATTACTGATAAAATGTGGTCTGATCTTCATGTAAGTCACAATATGCCTAAACTAATAAGACACAAACAATTGTACTTTTCATGTCTTTATTGAACACATTGTTAAAACATTCACAGTCTGGAAAAGGTATGTGACTTATTGTATTTAATAACTGGTAGAACCTCCTTTAACAGCAGTAACCTCCACCAAATATTTCCTGTAGCTGCTTGACCAAACTTGCACAACAGTGAGGAGAAATTTTAGCCCATTTCTCCACACAAACCTGTTTCAGTTCATCAACATTTCTGGGATGCCCTGCATGAACAGCTCTCTTCAGGTCATGCCACAGCATCTCAATTGGGTTAAGGTCTGGACTCTGACGACTTGGCCATTACCAAGCAAGAATTTACAGTACTTATTTCTAAACCATTTGGTTGCTGATTTACCCTTGTGTTTCAGATCATTGTCTTGGTGCACCATCTAACTTCTATTAAACTTCAGTGATGCTCCGCTACTCTGATATTCTCCTTTAAAAATTTGATACAATTTGAAATTCATTGATTCCTCAAGCTGTCCAGGCTCTGAGGCAACACAGCAGTCCCAAACCATGATGCCCTTTTTTCCCCAAACATAGAGGTGTGCATTTCTGCCAAAAAGTTCAGCTTTTGTCTCGTGTGTCCACAGAAACATTGTCCCATAATCATGGAACATCCAGCAGGTCCTTTGCAAACTTGACGTGCAGCAATTTTTTTTTTCTTTGGAGAGCAGTGGTTTCCTCAGTGTCCTTCCATAAACACCATTCTTGTTTAGTGCTTTTCTTACAGAGACTTTATCAAGTTCTAGAGTTTTCTGCAGGTTTTTACCTTTGGGTTCTTTTTCACCTCCTTCAGCATTGCATGTTGTGCTCTTGATGTGGATCTGTGTAGGACGCCCACTCCTAGGGAGAGTAGCAACAGGACTGAATTTCCTCAGTTTGTAGACAATTTCTCTTCCTATGGACTGATGAACACTTGGGTCTTTAGAAATGCTTTTGTAGCCTTTTCCAGCTTCATGCATCTCTACAATTCTTCCCCTAAGATCCTCTGAAAGTTGCTTTGATTGAGACATGGTGCACATAAACAGATCTTCCTGGAAAAGAGCAGACTGTCAGTAATCTGACTTTGTGTGTCTTTTTTTTGTATAGAGCAGGGCATCTTTACAACCCACATCTCCAATCTTATTTCATTGATTGGAGCACCTGACTCCAAAGACATTATCCCAGAGGTTCACACACTTTATTGAACCTAGATTGTGACTGTTTAACTGGTGTACTCAGTACTGATGAGAAGTACAGTTGTTTGCATGTTATTACTTTAGGCAGTTTGTGTTTGTCTATTATTGTGACTTGGATGAAGATTAGATCACATTTTATGAGTAATTAATACACAATCCAGGTATTTGCACGGAGTTCACAAACTTTTCCTTGCAACTGTATATGGTGACATATGTACTTTGATAAATTTACTTTGAAAATATTGTTCAGTCTGTACTGCTCCATTAGGCTTGAGTTATGATGAGATTTATTTCAGATATTATAATAATTTAAAATGTGTCCACATTAAAAAGACATTGAACAGAATTATTTGTTCACAATTCCTTTGCTTTTCAAAATAATAACATGCCCACATAGGACAATCCAAACTAGGGCTGTGGAAAAAGGGCTATCTTTTAATTAGGAGGGTAATCAAGATTTCAAAGGCAAGAGTTTTGCAGCATTTCCTCTGAGTTGAGGAGCAATCAGTCAGCAAGAGGCAGTGCATAGAAAGAGCTACTTTTCAGTCATGTCCACGTTCAAGATTTACAAGCAGAGCTTTGCGTTAGTTTTCTCTGAATTGGACAGTCCACACCAGGGCTGCATAAAAAGAGGAGTGACTAGTCAGCAAGAGGGATTCATCAGAAAGGGCAAATAAGAATTCAAGTTCAAGCAGAGCAGCCATTCTGTTGAGCATGCCAATCTTTAGAGTGACTGACTTAGGCTACGTCCACACTACACCGGATAAATCCGTAACCGAAGCTTTTACTCTGTTTTTACCCTCTGTCCACACTAAAACGGCCCCCAAAACCGGAGCTTTTCAGAAACACTTTACAGGGTGGGTATTTTTGAAAATGCTGCTCGGGCAGATCAGTGTGGACGGGGTAACCGGAGACTTCTGAAAACGCTGTCAGACGGCAGCACACCATTTCATTGTTTTCTTGAACGCAACCTAACAATTTCAGAACAGACAGCAATGAGACTGAAGCCAGAAGAGTTAGAAGTGTACTCACCAAATACTTTGACCCATAACTTACTGAATAAATAAGTATACTGTACTCACTTTGCCCTGTTTTCTGTCCTTGCTTGTATGAAGGTGGTTTACCTATTTATGCAAGTACTTCTCTGACAATAGATGTGTAACAGCCTAATGTAACATTGTATGGAAATACAAGACAATACTGATGCAGACATGTTTTACACATTTAGCAAGGTGCTTTATTAATGGAACAGAAAGTCAATTTTTCAATGTTCGTCATCAGCCAGGTCATACAGTCCGTGAACTCCCTGTCGGTTGCCTCCATATGCTTCAGTATTTGTTTTTTATTTACTTTTAAATCTTCCTGTGTGAGAGCCAACAGCTGCCCTTTGTTTAAGTTTTTCTAGTCTGTAACTGAACACGCGTCGTCTTTCACAGTGAGACTCAACACCAAACATGTCACTTGTTTTTGGTAGATGTGTCCTGCGCATGCGCAGTAGGAGGAGATTCGACGAAATCTCCATTTCAATGTGTATATAGATATTTTTAAAAACGCCTAGTGTGGATGTAGCCTCAGAGATCAGTTTTGGGTGAGGTACATTGTCTTGTAAGTTACTCTCTCTCTCTCTCTCTCTCTCTCTCTCTCTCTCTCTCTGCTTATTTGTGCATTCCTCACCAGCTAAGGCATTGTACAATAATGAGAATGGCTCCGGGGCAGTGTTATGTACTGTGTGTGGGTGTGGGAAGTCTGGGAGACATCTAGTTTCCCAGATAAACATTTGCATCAGGTGCAATGAACTGAAGCTGCAGCTAGATGACATTCAGCTCAAACAGGAGAATGAGTAGGTGATAGACAGGAGCTACAGGGAGTATTCACTCCTAGATTGCAGGAGACAGGTAACTGGGTGACTGTCAGGAGAAAGTGGGGAAATGCACAGCCAGTGCAGAGTACACCTGTGGCCATTCCCTTCAATAATAAGAATGCAACTTTAGATACTATTGAAGGGGACGACCTAGCAGAGGGGAGCCACAGTGACCAGCTCTGTAGCACTGAGTCTGGTGGTGTGGCTTAGAAGAGCAGGGAGATAAAGAGGACTGCAGTGTTGTTAGGAGATTCCTTAGAGGAACAGATGAGGTTCTAGGGGCGTGATAGAGACATCCAGGTGGTATGTTGCCTCCATGGTACCAGTATAGGGTTTCTCACATCTGGTCCATGACAATCTCAAGGGCAACAGTGAGCATCTGGAATTCTTGGTGCATATTGGTACCAATGACATGGGTAGACAAGGTGGGGAGGTCTTGAAGAGAGATTTTAGGGAGCAAGGTAGAAAGCTGAGAACTGGGACTTCCAGGGCAGTAATCTCGGGATTGCTGTCTGTGCCATGTGCCATCGAGTGTTAGAATAGAATTGATTTGGCAGGTGAATGCATGTCTGAGGAACTGGGACAGGGGATCGGGTTTATGGATCATTGGGATCTCTTCTGGGGAAGCTATGACCTGTACAAAAGGGGCGGGTTACCCCGATCCCGAGAGGGTCCAGTATCCTTGTGGGCAGGTTGGCTACAGAGTAGTTTGGGTGGGTTTAAACTGATTTAGCAGGGGGATGGGAGCAGCGATAGTGCTGAAGATGAAGCAAATTGTTTACAAACAGAGGGAATGTGTAGTGAGACTCCTAGTAAGGAAAGGCTGATGATAGGGCAAAATTGCAGTCAACAGGATGAGTTGCAATGCAAAAGGTGGACAAAATCGAAAAGAGTGAATACAGGACTGAAGGTGTTTATATTTGAATGGGTACAGTATATAGAATAAGGTAGATGAACTTGTAGCACAGCTACAGATTGTCATGTATCATGTAGGCATCACTGAATCATGGCTGAAAGAAAATTATGGCTGGGAGATTAATGTCCAAGGATACGCATTGTATCAAAAGGACAGGCAGGAAGGCAGAAGGGGTGTCATTGCTGTGTTGGTGGAAAAAAAATGAAATCAAATCATTAAAAAGAGGTGACATTGGTTTGGAAGGTGTTGAATTATTATGGATGGAGATAAGGAACTGCAAGGGTAAAAAGACCCTGATGGGAATTGTATGCAGACCCCCCCCCCCCCCCAAACAGTAGTAAGGATATGGTCTACAAATTACAATGGGAGATAGAGAGTGCATGCCTTAAGGGCAATGTTACAATAGTAATGGGGGATTTCAATATGCAGGTAGATTGAGCAAATCAGGTTGATGCTGGATTCCAAGTCTGGGAATTTCTAGAATGCCTATAGAATAGCTTTTAAGAGCAGTTCATGGTTGGGCCCACTCAGGGATCAGCTATTCTGGATTGAGTATTGTGCAATGAACCAAATAGATTAGAGAGCTTAAGGTAAGAGATCATAATGTGATCGAATTCACCCTGAAATTTGAGAAGGAGAAGCTAAAGTGAGATGTATCAGTATTACAGTGGAGTAAAGAGAATTACAGAGGCCTGAGAGAGGAGTTGGCCAGAAATGATTGGAAAAGAACACTGGCAGGGATGATGGCAGAGCAGTAATGGCTAGAATTTCTGGAAGCAATTCAGAAGGCACAGAATATAGACTTCCCAAAGAGGAAGAAGTATTCTAAAGGCAATATGACACAACTGTGGCTAATAAGAAGTCAGTGCCAATGCAAAAGCCAAAGAGAGGGTATATAATGGAGCAAAAATTAGTGGGAAGTAACAGGATTAGGAAGCTTTTAAAAACCAGCAACCAAAAAAGTCATTAAGAAGGTAAGGATGGAATACAAAAGTAAGCTAGCCAATAATACCATATAGAATACTAGAAGTTTCTTAAGATACATAAGGTGTAGAAGAGAGGTGAGAATGGATATCAACCACTAGAAAATGATGATGGAGAGGTAGTAATTGGGGACAAGGAAATGGCAGATGAACTGAGCAAGTATTTTGCATCAGTCTTCACTGGAGGGCATTACTAGTATGGTGGAAGTTCTAGGTGTCAAGGGTCATGCGTATGAAGTTACAATTACTGGGAAGAAGATTCTTGGGAAACTGAAAAGCCTCAAATTAGATAAGTCATCTGGACCAGATGGTGTACACCCCAGGGTTCTGAAAGAGGTGGTTAAAGAGATTGTGGAGTAATGATCTTCCAAGAATCACTAGATTCTGGAATGGTTCCAGAGGACTGGAAAATTGCAAATGTCACACCACTCTTCAAAAAGAGAGAGAGGCAGAAGAATATAGGCCAGTTAGTCTGACCTCAGTATTTGGGAAGACATTGAAGTTGATTGTTAAGGATGTGATTTCGGGGCTACTTGGAGGCATATGATAAAATAGACCATAATTGGTATGGTTTCCTCAAGGAAAAAATTGGTGTCAAATCTGTTGGAATTCATTGAAGAAATAACAAGCAGGATTGATAGTGGAGGGTAGGTTGATGTTGTTTACTTGGATTTTCAGAAGGCCTTTGACAAGGTGCCACAGATGAAGCTGCTTCACAAGCTACAAGCCCATGTATATTACAGGAAAGATTCCAGCATGGATAAAGCAGTGGCTGATTGGCAGGAGGCAAAGAGTGGGAATAAAGGGAGCCTTTTCTGGTTGTCTGCCAGTAACTAGTGGTGTTCCACCAGGGCCTGTATTGGGACCGATTAATTTTACATTATATGCCAATGACTTAGATGATGGGATTGATGGCTTTGCAAAGTTTGCTGACAATACAACAATACAAAGTTTGGTGCAAGGCAGGCAGTTTTAAGTAGAAAGTCTGCAGAAGAACTTGGGCAGATTAGGAAAATGGGCAAAGAAGTGGCAGGTGGAATATAATGTCAGGAAGTGTATGGTCATGCACTTTGGAAGAAATGAAGGAGTTGACTATTTTCTAAATGAGAGAAATACAAAAAACTGAGGCGCAAAGGGACTTGAGTCCTTGTGTATGATTCCTTAAAGGTTAATTTGCAGGTTGTGTCTGGGGCAGGCAAATGTGATGTTAGCATTCATTTCAAGAGGACTAGACTATAAAAGCAAGTATGTTATGTTGAGACTTTATATATAAAGCACTGGTGGGGCCTCATTTGGAGTATTGTGAGCAGTTTTGGGCCCCTTAGAAAAGATATACTGACAGTGGAGAAGTTCAAAGGAGGTTCACGAAAATGATTACAAGATTGAATGGCTTTTCATATGAAGAGTGTTTGATGGCTCTGGGCCTGTATTCACTGGAATCTAGAATGAGGGGTGATCTTATTGAGATCTATCAAATGGCAAAAGGCCTTGATAGAGTGAATGTGGAGAGGATCTTTTCTATGGTGGGAGAATCTTGACCTAAGAGCACAGCTTCAGAATTTAGCTAGAGAATGGTGAGTCTGTGGAATTTGTTGCCACAGGCAGCTGTGGAGGAGAAGTCTGTATGTATATTTAGGGCAGAGGTTGATAGATTCTGGATTGGTCAGTGCATGATGGCATAGGGAAGAAGGCAGAAGTTTGGGGCTGAGAGGAAAAATGGATCAGCCATGATGAAATGGCAGAGCAGACTAAACGGGCTAAATGGCTCCTGGTCTTGTTGCTTAAGGAGGTTTATAGTTTGGTTTAGGCATACAAAGGGCATTGAATGCTGCATATTAAGAGCTTGGTGATATATACAAGTAATTAGAATTGTTACAAGAGAAATATGTCAGAAACATCCTTATCTAAATTGAGGACCTTTTTCTAAGTCTTTTCAACAGGCAATTTGGGAGAACCACTTTCCCAGGTCATATTAAGCAAAAATGGCAAGGGTGCTGTTATCATAGTCATCATTATTTACAAGTTTTAGCTTACCTTTATTGTAAATTAAATTACAGCTGTTGGCCACCAAGTCCATGTCCATAGATTCAAACTCTGGTTTGGATCCCAATTAACCCATGTCATCTCTAGTTAATGTTTTTGAGATTATCCATTTATTTTTGACACATTGTGGTTAAAAGCAAAATCTCTACACCATATTTACCACTCAAGATCTAAGCAGGAATGCTTTTGTTTTGGAAGGATGGCCAGCATTATTACACATTCATGTGGATGCCTGTATTGGAGGATGATCGGAGAAAAGATTCGTATTGTCTTTCTCTTAACAAATTATGTTTGAAAGACAGCTTTGTGTAGTCAGGTGCTTTTTGAATGTATGTAGTGGCTTCACATTGTAGGAGAATGTGATGGTTAACTTGAGCAGTGCAACTGTCAGTGCAGTAAATCACTAATCATCTTGGTTGATGAAATTGTGCTGCCAGGGGGCTGCATGGGACACTGATCTTTCAGCATCCTTTGAATTCACCTCATAGAGGAAATGTTTGTTGGTTTAAAGAGCACCTGCAAATTGGAAATATGAGCTGAGTTGATTGACTCGGCTTGAACTTTCAAGCTTTTGACCTAAAGACTGAAGACTGAATAAAGACTGACATGTATAGCAATTATTCATGTATCATTCTGGGGTTGCAAAAGCATATAGTCTTGCTGTTCATTCACAGCTGCATTTATAATAAAGTGATCAGGACTGATAAAATTATGTTTGTGCCTATTTGCTCCAGGGATTACAGTTACTACTCCAGTCAGGTAACTTTGCAGAAACAATACTTGCCAGGCCTTGAACCTCTGGCGAGTGTTGCTTAGCTGGACAATGGAACAGATCAATGAGCCACCAAGGGTGTTCACTGAAGTCAGTATTTTAGAATAATTCATTTATGAGACGAGAGATTTGCTGGCAAGAATTGCTTTTTTTACTGTCCATCCCTAATTGCCCTTAAGGTGGTAGAGAGCTTCTTGAACCACTGCAGCATTTTTGATAAAAGTACTTCCACTATTATTTCAACCCTGCAATGAAGAAATAATGTTAAAATATTGCCAAGGTAGGATGATACAATAATGTAGTGCTTTGTATTTTTTTTCCAAACATTGTAATCTGAATTTTATTTTCTTCTTTAGGGCTTATTCCCTCGTGGACTCGAGTCAAGTCTCTACCTTCCTCATCTCTATTCTACTCATTGTCTATGGAAGTTTCAGGTAAGTGTTTATGTTTTGGAACAATGTATTGGAGCAATTTGGAACAATGTGGTTAATGCAGACATACTGTTGATACATTAGTATTTGCATTCTAGAGAGATAGGATTTATACAAACAAGTGATTGGGAGAAGATTATAATTTCCGGATAGCTACACACCCCTATGTCTGTGCAGGTAGTGGTAGTGCTTCCGAGCTCCAGTGACTCTCCACCTGTGCTGTTGGTATAGGGTCTACATACTCTCCCTGTAGTTACATGGATTTCCCCTGGATGCTTCCATTTTCTTCCATGCACCAAAGATGCACTCAGTGGCCAATTTATTAGGTACACTTGTACACCTCATAAATGCAAATATCTAATAAACCAATCATGTGGCAGCCACTCAGTGCATAAATACATGCAGACTTGGCCAAGAGCTTCAGTTGTTGTTCAGACCAAACATCAGAATTGGAAAGAACTGTGATCTAAGTGACTTTGACCGTGGAATGATGGTAAGTTTGAGTATCTCCGAAACTTCTGACCACCTGGGATTTTCATGCACAACGATCTCTACTAAAGAGAATGGTGCATGAAACAAAAAAAGGTTCAGTGAGTGGCAATTCTGTGGGTGGAAACGCCTTGTTAATGAGAGAGGTCAGAGGAAAATGGCCAGACTGGTTCAAGTTGATAGGGAGACAACATTAACTCAAATAACCACTCATTACAACGGTGGTGTGTAGAAGAGCATCTCTAAACGCGTAACATGTCAAACCTTGATGTGGATGGGCTACAGTGCGGAAGATCACAATGGGTTCTACTCCTGTCCCTAATAAAATGACTACTTTGTGTATTTAGGAATAAAGTATGACTTGTGGCTAATGCAGATATACTTTTGAGGCATTGGTATATTCTAGGGAGATGGGATTTTTGCAAACAACATGCCCACATTGAGGTGACTGGGAGTAGATTTTAATTCCAACAAAGCTAAACATCTGATAGGAAGTGCAGTGGTAGAGTAGGTAGTGTTGGTACCTCCGTTCCAGTGACCCAGTTTCAATCCACCCCACTTATGCCATTTAACTGGAGTTGGCGTACTCACCCTGTAGCTACAAAAACTTCCATTGGGTGCTTCCATTTTCTTCCATGCCCTAAAGATGTGTTTGCTCTTAAATTGTTCTAAGTGCTGTTGGGTGGCAAAGTAAATAGGAGTCATAGAAAATTATAGCACAGAAACAGGCCCTTTGGCCCATCAAGTCCATGCCGAACCATTTAAACTACCAAGTCCCATCTTCCATTTTAATTCTCATCAGCTGCATGGCAATAGAAAATCCTGAAACCTAGTGGTTTTTTTGTCAGTGGCTTGAGTAATGCCTCCCCATAACCCCTCTCCATATTACAAGTTTGACTAAGTTACCATTCAAATGTTAACACTAGAACAGGAATGGAATTGAGAGATTGCTGCCAAGGGCTACCTTTCACACATTATAAATGGTGCATTGGATTTCTGTCTATAGTAAGAGGGTGAAAGACGTCCAGCAGCCCTGGTTATCAAGAGAACTGTTCACTCTCACCTCCCTAGGTATTTCCTAGCACAGGTCCTCCCCAATTTAGACCAAAAGACCATATAAGACAGGACCAGAATTCGGTTATTTGGCCCATTGAGTCTGCACTGCCATTTCATCGTGGCTAATCCATTTCCCTCTCACTCCAATTCTCCTGCCTTCTCCCTATAACCTTTCCTTCCCCATACTAATCAAGAACCTATCAATATCCACCTCTACAGGTGATTATGTGTATTTAATTTCAGTACTGCTGAACATTTGGGAAGCTGTTGGGATGGATTTACCAACTGTCGCAAGAATGCGGGCATTTTCCGCCATCTGGGAACTCAGTTTGGCCTGAGTTATGAACAGTTCATAGAAATGGAACACTGTCATAGCCTGGGAAGTACCTGTAGTAAGCTGGGAGACACAACAGGAAACTAGCTAAGCTATTATAGGATTTAGTGGTCTATGAATTTATAATAAATTACCCAATTGTGATATATTTTAAGGGAATACAGTATTTCTTTAAAAGACATGTTATCTAAAATGTTTTAAACGCACAGAAATGAAGAGAGACATTTTAAAAATTAGTAACAATAAACATTACTAGTCTTGGCCTCATAATGGAAACTTGTAAATTCTTTGCTTTAGTTCATTCCAAACCAATTATTACAAAAGTGTACACTACCCTTTTAAATGGGTCACAAGTGTGTGGAAGAGGGAAAATTTTCCACAAAAATTACCTGATTTTCTGCATTATTTACTCTTAAAATGTGATCTGATCTTCAGCTCAGTCACAATAATAGACAAACACAATATCCCAAAACTAATAACTCACAAATAATTGTACTTTTCAAGTATTTATTGAACACATTGTTTAATCATTCACAGTCCAGGCTTAAAAAAAAGTATGCAAACCCTTGTATTTAATAACTGATAGAATCAAATGGCAGCAATAACCTGCACCCAACATTTCCTGTAGCTGGTGATCAGACTTGCGCAACAGTGAGGAGGAATTTTAGACCAGTCTTCCAGATAACACTGTTTAATTCATCAATATTGGGGTACCTTGTTTGAACAGCCCTCTTCAAGTCAAGCCACATCATCTCAATTGGGCTAAGGTCTGGATTTTGACTTGGCAATTCAAAACCACAAATTTTCTTTTTTAAACCATTCTGTTATTGATTTACTCGTGTTTTGGATAATTGTTATTGTTGCATCATCCAACTTCTATGAAGCTACAGTTGATGGACCACTACCCTGACATTCTCTTGTAAAATGTCTTGATACAATTTTGAATTCATTGTTCCCTCAGCGATTGCAAGATGTCCATGTCCTGAGGCAGCAAAGCAGTCCCAAACCATGATGCTCCTTTCACCATGCTTCACAGTTGGGATGAGATTTTGGTAGTGGTGTGCACTGCTTTTTTCGTCCAAATATAGCAGTGTGCATTTCTGCCAAAAAGATTAACTTATGTCTCATCTGTCCATAGAACATTGTCCCATAAGCCTTGTGGAGCATCAAGTGGTCTTTTGCAAACTTGGCATGCAGCATTTTGTTTTTTAAAGATATCAATAAATTAGAGAGAGTGCAGAGTCGATTTACTAGGATGTTACCTGGGTTTCAGCACTTAAGTTACAGAGAAAGGTTGAACAAGTTAGGTCTCTATTCATTGGAGCGTAGAAGGTTGAGGGGGGATTTGATCGAGGTATTTAAAATGTTGAGAGGGATAGATAGAGTTGACGTGAATAGACTGTTTCCATTGAGAGTAGGGGAGATTCAAACGAGAGGACATGATTTGAGAGTTAGGGGGCAAAAGTTTAAGGGAAACACGAGGGGGTATTTCTTTACTCAGAGAGTGATAGCTGTGTGGAATGAGCTTCCTGTAGAAGTAGTAGAGGCCAGTTCAGTTGTGTCATTTAAGGTAAAATTGGATAGGTATATGGACAGGAAAGGAGTGGAGGGTTATGGGCTGAGTGCGGGTAGGTGGGACTAGGTGAGATTAAGAGTTCGGCACGGACTAGGAGGGCCGGAATGGCCTGTTTCCGTGCTGTGATTGTTATATGGTTATATGGTTAAAGAGAGCAGTGGTTTCCTTTGTGTTGTCCTTCCATGACCACCATTCTTGTTCAGTGTATTTCATATAGTGAACACATGAACAGAGACTATAGCAAGCCCTGGAGATTTTTGCTGGTCTTTTGCTGTTACCCCTGGGTTCTTTTTCATCCCTTCAGCATTGCACGTTGTGCTCTTGATGTGGTCTCTGCAGAAATGATGAGTAGCAATGTTACTGAATTTCCTCCATTTGTAGACATTTTCTCTTACTATGGACTGATGAACACTCAGGTCTTTAGAAATGCTTTTGTAGCCTTTTCCAGATTCATGCATCTCAACAAATCTTCCTCTAAGATACTCTGAAAGTTGTTTTGATTGAGGCACGGTACACATAAATAGATCTTTCTTAAGAGCATGTTCTGTCAATAACCTGACTTTGTGTGTCTTTTTTATGGGACAGAGCAACTCTACAACTGACACCTCCAATCGCATCTCATTGATTAGAATACCTGACTCCAAATTGTTTTTGTAGTAAGCATTACCCCAGAGATTCACATACTTTTTTTGAACCTAGACTGTGATTGTTTAAATGGTATACTCAGTATTGACGAGAAGTAGTATAATTGTGTGCTGTTAGTTTAGGCAGATTGTGTTTGTTTATTACTGTGGTGTAGATGAAGATCAGACCACATTTTATGTGTGAAATTGCAAAAGGTTCACAAACTTTTTCTTGCAACTGTACATTTTCATCCAGGTTTTATATAAAAAATTATATTTATATATAATTATATAATCACTAACAGCAGAATTCCGAATACAATCCCTGCAGAACACCACTAATCCGAGCTAGAATAAGTCCTTTTGACCACTATGTTCTGTCTTTTAAGGCCTGTTCTGAATCCAAGCAACCAACACACCATGGATCCCTATGCATTTTAATCTCCTGATGAGCATCCCATGAGGGACCTTGTCAAGCACTATACTAAAATCCATGCGGACAACATCCACAGCTCTACTTCGTTCTCGTTCTCGTACAATCATTCTCGTAACCTTGTGTCAAAAAATTGAATTAAGTTAGTAAGACATGTCTTGCCCTGCACAAAGCTAAGCCATGCTCAATTAGGCCATTGTTTTCCAAATGCTTAAATTCAGAATCAGAATCAAGTTTATTGTCACCGACATGTGACGTGAAATTTGTTAACAGCCAGCAGTTCAATGCAATACATAATCTAGCAGAGAGGGGAAAAAATAATAATAAATAAAATAAAACACAATAAATAAACAAGTAAATCATTACGTATTTTGAATAGATCTTGAAAAAAATGTGTAAAAACAGAAATACTGTATATTTTGAAAAAAGTGAGATAGTGTCCAAAGTGTGGTAGCTTCTACTTTGAAAAAGGACCACTTGACAACTTCGTGCCGGAAGGAACAATTTTATCTGGGATGGCAAGGCCGATATTTACATACAGAGGCTTTCAGTAACCCATACAGCATGGCAGAGAAACTATATACGATGCACACCAGAAGTAAAAAGAACGGAAGTAAAACCCCGCCAACCTTGGAACCAGTCTCTCTTTAAAAACGGCTTCCCATAATGGGAGTATTGCTATATTACTATTATCCTAATTAGTATTAACTTTCTTTTAATAATGCTCACATTACAACACAAAGCTTCAATGTCCATTTAGGAATCAGATGGCAGAGGGGAAGAAGCCGTTCCTGAATCACTGAGTGTGTCTTCAGGCTTCTGTAACTCCTACCTGATGGTAACAGGGAGAAGAGGGCATGTCCTGGGAGCTGGAGGTCCTTAATAATGGACACTGCCTTTCTGAGACACCGCTCCCTAAAGATGTCCTGGGTACTTTGTAGGCTAGTGCCCAAGATGGAGCTGACTAGATTTACAACCTACAATTTGAAGGACACGGACAGTATCTGAGGGAAAGAAGTCATAAGCACTTCCAGATTGAGTGGAGTCTAAGAAGGCATATTTAGAGGGAATAGGTTCAAAGGAACAAGGAATGTCTCATTGTTGAGTTCGAGGCAGGCATCAAAAGGGTGGAGGGTATTTTTTGTCATGTCTATATTGTCTTGAGAAAAATTTTAGTTTATGAGTTAGTCTAGAAGAAAATATCAGTGGTTTGGGAAGCTTGGAGTAGAAAAACACATGTCAGAGGCAGCTCGCTGGGTGGTCTCAGGATTAATGATAAATCCAAGAGTTCAAAGTTATTGTAGGTTAGAGAGAGGGGTGGGGGTAGGAGAGAGATTTTGGAAGAAGTATTATTTTCTTTACCATGAAGTAGTAGGAACAGTTTTTATTTTTCTATGGTCCTATAACATTTAGGAATTTAGGGAGATTGAGAACCTGATAACTTTGTGGACTGTGGTAATGGAGAATGCCTTAAACTATTGGTTTGCCAGATCTGTTACACTAAGGGAATGAAAGTGAGATCTGAAGCAGGAGATTACATTACAGCACCAGCGACCTGGCTGCAATTCCAAAATGCCTTTTACTGTGCTGTATTTCCAGTGATGGCAGTATCAGTGCCACAATTTTGGCTTAGGAAATTTATTTGGGGAAGGATATTATAATGCAGAACCATGAATTGCTGGTTTCTGAATTAAACATTGACAAATGTAGAGTGTACTATGATATTTATTAGGGTCTCAAAATTATTGTTGATAATTACCTATTTTATATTGTGCTGAGCTACGGATGCTGTCCACTTAAATCATTTGTTTTCTTTAAAAGGTCACTTGTATTCCATCAGAGTTGTACCTGTCCTAAAGTGACAGTCCAGTTGAATGCAGGGATAATTGGAATTGTCAAAGTCATTGGACCAAATGGAGCTTGGTTTGTGGTCCCTGCCCTATTCACACTTACCCAGGTGGAGTGTGCAGGTTTAGATGTGCTCATTCTTCAACCCCAGGAGCTGTGAAGTGAGATATAACAGCAAGTAGGCCTCTAGTCAAGGTTGGAGGCTGTATTGTTTTTAGAATGTATGCTATTCAGAGACACTTTTTAAAAAATTCACTTTCCTAGGAATATTTTTTAAAAATATTAAAACTAGAAAATATGATAAGACACATCACCAAAAATGATTCAAGATAGTTTAATGTCACAAGATGGTTTAATTTCTGTACACAAGTGTAGAAGAGAATGAAACGATTGTTACTCTGAATCCAATGCAGCACAAAAAGAAACACAAGATGAAGAACATAATAATAATAACACAATAAATTTAAATAGAAATATACGATTGTCCATAAAATGATACTAGGCACAGGAGTACCTGTACATTAGGTGACTGACAGGAAATAATAAAGTAGTGGTGGTGGGTGGTTTGGGGAGGGGTGGATTAGAGGGTGGAATTGTTGTTCAACCTTGGAGAAAGTACGTAACTGTTTTTGAGTCTGGTGGTCCTGGTGTGGATGCTATGTAGCCTCTTCCCTGATGGGAGTGGGACAAACAGTCCATGAGCAAAATGGATGGGATCCTTCATGATGTACCTGGCCCATTTCTGGCACCTTTCTGTATATACATTATGTCCTTGATAGTAGGTGGGCTGTTCACTGTAGTGCAGCTTCTGTACCAAACAACGATACAGATTGTTACGATGCTGTCTACTGCTCATCTGTAGAATGACTTAAGTATGGATGTGATTAGTCCATACAATAAAAAAATATAACACTGATATTTTTTTCCACCTAAGATGGGAATCCTGATAAAATGAATAAGGATTTTAGTCCTGCTTTAGGTTTGAATTCCATAATGTGCGAGCTCTGCCTTTGGACTCTGTATAAGGAGTCTAGTGGAAAGTGGAACTTAAGGCTGAAAGAGATTTTTCATTTTAATTCCTTAGAAAGTATTAATCATTAATCTGGTAAATTGGAAGTGATGTCCTCTTCTCATTGTTACCATCAGGTAGGAGTTACAGAATCCTCAAGGCACATACTCAGTGATTCAGGAACAGTTTCTTCCCCTCTGCCAACCGATTCCAAAATGGACATTGAACCCTTGAATACCACCTCACTCTTTTTATTATTTCAGTTTTTGTACTATTTTTAGTTTAGCTATTTAATATATATGTGTATGTATATGTATATATGTGTGCATATATTTGTATATAACAGTACATGCATTAATATAATATAGAAGAATATAGTAAATCAATTACAGTAAGTATTATCGTATATTGCATTGTACTGCTGCTGCTGCTAAGTAGACACATTTCACACATGCTAATGATGTGAAACCTGATTTTGATTCTGATGTGGGAGATCTGTGTGGAATTGGTGGAAGCTTACAGAGGAATCAGGACACCCAGGACATTGGACAGGCGAATGAGAAATTGACCAACAGTGACCTATTAGTCTTTGATTGCTGTAAAATAATCAAATTAATTATTTGACATAATTTCTAAAATAATCACTACATTGATAGTTTAGTCAGTTATCGCTTAGAAGTAGATAATACTCGCTATTTTGATTGTATAGTAATTCTTAAAATTTATCATGCTTTGGAGTTCTGAAGATGTTTGAAATTCAACAAGAAAAACATCAGGCCAGTGAACTTTTGAGTGTTTGGATTAAAACTAAGTAATTTAGAATGCTGGAAAGTTTTTAAAAAAAAAACTGTTTAGAGGTATGTTTTGGAACATTAGATGCATTTCTTTTGTGAGCCTGCTCACACGTTTGTTAATGAATTCCAGTTTGTTAAGTGAAGGTGCCTAGTTTTTTCTATATTTGCAGTTAAAGTTTCAATAATAGACCAACTCAGTGCTGATATGCTCACAAGTTGTTCCATTTCTGTGTTGTTGCTTACTAAAATGAGTCTTCTAAGTTAACAGAGGTGAAGGGCAGATTGAGTCGGATTGGGGAGGAGAACGAGTTGGTGAAATGTGTGGAATGGGGAGAGGGATGGGGTGAAAATGACAATTTGGGAGGGAGGGAGAGGGAGCAAAACTCACTGAAAGGGGATTGGAAAATAGATACTGTATCATTTACAAGTAGGAAAATTTATTTTTTGCGTGATGTTTACAACAATAGTGAAATCAAAGGATCCTTTACTCTTCACATAGGTTATTAGATTGTGTTACATGCTGACATATGATTTGTGCCACTTCCTTTTGGTTTATAAATTTTAGCTTTGTAGTTTAAGACATAAATTATAGCAAGGTATGACTCGGATCCAATTACTCCCACTCTTTCTCCTCCTCATTATTCCCACACTGCCAATCCCATAACAATCTATTGAACTAATGGTTATGTTTTGCTTGAAGACTCTCACTTTGTTTTCACCCTGTGTGGAATACCATACAAGGTGCATAAAATATAAGTAAATCATAAGCACAAGATCCTGCAACTGCTGCAAATCTTGGAGAAACATATACAAAATGCTGGAGGGGCTCAGCAAGTTGGGCGGTGTATCAAAGGGTGTAGTATCTTTCCCTACCCCAGGCCCTATACGCTTTTATCCCCCATCAGGGAGGTCACAAATAATATCCACTACTTTCTGGATGACAAACCTCTACCCCTCCTCTACCACCCTCTGGTGGAACTGCTTCTCACCTTCAACAATTTCTCTCTTGATGCCTCCCATTTCCTCTAAACCCAAGGTGTAGCCATGAGCACCTCCGTGGGTCGTAGCTATGCCTGCCTTTTCCTCTGCTATGTGGAAAGCCCACGTAGCACACCTACACTGGTAATGCTTCCCAACTCTTTCAGTGCTACATTGATAACTGCATTGGTGCTGCTTCTGCCATCCATGCTAAGCTTGTCAGTTTCATCGACTTTGCCTTTAACTTCCATCCTGCACTCAAATTTACTTGTTCCATCTCTGAAGACAGAACTATACTGATATCTTTTACAAACCTACTGGCTCTTACTGCATTGACTATACTTTTTCCCACCATATCTTAAGTAAAAATGCTGTTCCCTTTTCTTAGTTCCTTTGTCTCTGCCACATCTGTTCTCAGGATGAGAGCGTCTGTATTGACCTCCTTCAAAGAAAGGAGTTTACCATCCACTACCATTGATGCTGCATCTCATCCGTTTCCTGCACATCTGCCCTCAGCCCATCCTCCCACTGCCTTTATAAGGATGAAGTTCACTTAGTGCTAGTCTCCATGAGCCTTTGTATCCACCACATTATTCTCTGTAACTTGTGCCATCAACAACAGGATCCTACCGCTAAGCACCTTTCCTTTTGCACCCCCCCACCCACTCTCCGCTTTCCATAGTGATCAATCTCTACATGACTCCCTTGTCCACTCATTCCTCTCTGCTGATCTCCCTCCTGACATTTATTCCTGTAAGCGGGACAATTGCTACACCTGCCCCTACACATTCTCCCTCACCACAATTCAGGGTCCCAAACAGTCCTTCTAGATGAGGCAACAATTCACCCGAGAGTCTGTTGGGGTTATCTTGTATCAGCTACTCCCACTGCTGCCTCCTCTACATTGGTGAGCATCTTCGCTCTGTCGGGTACAAAAGGCAGGATTTCCGGGTGGCCAACCATTTCATTTCAACTTCCCTTTCCCATTCTGGTGTGTTGCTCCACAGCATCTTCTGCTGCCCACTCTCTGGTTGGAGAAGCAACACCCCATATTCCATCTGGGTAGCCTCCAGTCTGATGCCATGAACATCGATTTCTTTAACTTCTGGTAATTGCTCCCTTGTCCCCTTTTTTTCCCCCATTCCCCATTCTGTTTACCCTCTTGTCCCTTTTCTCACCTGCCCATTTCCTCCCTCTGGTATCCTAACTCCTCCCCTTTCTCCCATGGTCCACTGTCTCATATTAGATTCTTCAGCCCATCATCTCCCAACTTGTTACTTCGTTCCCCCCACCCAACCACCTTTCCCCTGACCCTACTGTTTTATTCTGGCCTCTGCCCCTTTCATTTCCAGTCCTGTTGAAGGGTCTCCACCCAAAGTATTGACTGTTTATTACACTCCATAAATGCTGTCTGACTTCCTGAGTCTCTCCTGCATTTTGTGCATGTTGCTCAAGGATATAAGCAATACATTTTTACTTGCTCTCTTCAGGGCAAGTATACAATGTAAAATGAACTCACTGCCCAATGCTAAACTCAGTTTTTATTTAGAGAACAAATATGTGGGTGAAAACAATTTTAATGAATTTACTATGTGCATATTATTTTATATACTTACATTTTACTACTGTTGTTAAATAAGGAACTCAATAACAAACGAGCAGAATCCTGTAGATTAGGTTGAGATAATGCCCATTTTAATTTCTTTCGGTAATATCGGATACGGGATAATTGTTGGGGAAAAATCCAGAATAATTTTTTATTGAGTAATTTAAGAACTTTTTAATGGCACTTAGAAGACCTTCGTTTAATAACTCATTTAAAATGTAGTCATTTTAACATCTCTGTAACACTCTTCGGAAGGGTACTAAAATGTCACAGTAGCTTATCGGTCTGGATCAACAGAAAGTAGATTGCCATTCTTCCTGAATTTATTTTGTTTCTTTTTATCAATTTTTCCCCGAGTCATGGTAATCAGTCAAGCCCTGTTTTATACTTTGTCATAAAATCTATTTTTTTTTGCCATGTGACTGCCCACAAAAACTTGCAGTTCGTCTTGGCAGTTAGTTTCTGATGTTGCAAGCACTGCGTCAACTGATATCTAATAGCTAATGCACCCTGAATTGCATTGCTTTATATTGTATCAAAGTAACACACACAAAATGCTGGAGGAACTCAGCAGGCCAGGCAGAATCTATGGAAAACAGTTAAACAGTTGATGTTTCGGGCCAAGACTCTTTTCCATATCTGCTGCCTGACCTAATTTACTCCAGCACTTTTTGAATTTGAATTTATTAAAATCTTACATCTGTCCCACAATGTAAGGGAGTAAAAATCTTTGTTATGACTCTGTTGCAGTGTACAAATATGTGAATTCATAAGTCTAATGGCTTGTAGAAAGAAGCTGTCGCGTAACCTGTAGGTCCTGGTTTTAATGCTGCAGTACCATATGCCAAGCAGAAGCAGCTGAAGCAGTTTATGGTTGGGGTGACTGTTGTCCCTGATGATCTTCCAGGCTTTCTTTATGCACCTGCTGCTATAAATGGCCTCAATGGAGGGAAGTTCACATCCACAGATGCACTGGGCTGTTCATACCACTCTCTGCAGTGCCTTGTGATCAAGGTTGCTGCAGTACCAGGCCATGATACAGCCAGTCTGGATGTTCTCAGTGGTGCCTTGTAGAAGGTCTAGAGGATTTAGAGGCTTATGCTGAACTTCTTCAGTTGCCTGAGGTGGAAGAAACGTCGTTGTATGTTTTTACACACTATCTCTCTGACAACAGTCCAGCTGAGATCTTTAGTGATGTGTATTCTGAGGAACTTGAAAATACTCGCCCTCTCAACTGCAGTCCCGTTGATGTTGATCGGGGTGAGCTCATCTCCTTTCCTCCTGTAATCCACAATCAGATTTTTTTGTTTTAAACATTGAGGGACGGGGTGTAATCTTGGCACCACTGTGTCAGGGTGTTAACCTCTTCCCTGTAGCCTGTCTCATCTGCAGATTGGAGCTGTATGTGGCAGCACAGCTGTGGGTGTAAAGGGAATCGAGGAAGGGATTGGGGACACAACCCTGGGGGGCACTTGTGTTGAGGGGCAGAGTTCAAGTTCAAGTTGCTTTTATTGTCATTTCGACCATAAACTGCTGGTACAGTACACAGTAAAAATAAGGCGACATTCCTCCAGGACCCTGGTGCTAAATGAAATGACACAAAACTATGTGAGATAGCACAAGGCTACACTAGACTATGTAATACAACATAAAAACTGCACTAGACTACAGACCTGCACAGGATTATATAAGGTGCACAAAACAGTGCAGGGCAGTACAATAATTAATAAGCAAGACAATAGGCACAGCAGAGGACAAATTACAATACAATAATAAATTATGTAGATGTCAGTCTAGATTCTGAGTACTGAGGGGTCTTATGGCTTGGGGGAAAAAACTGTTGCACAGTCTGGTCGTGAGAGCCCAAATGCTTCGGTACCTTTTGCCAGATTGCAGGAGGGAGATGTGTTTGTGTGAGGAGTGCGTGGGGTCCTTCACAATGCGGCTTAGGAAGCTCTCACCACATCCTATGTAGAATGTGGTGAGGTTTGGGGGGGGGGGGGGGTTGGGAAATGGAATTTTCTCAGCCTTTGCAGAAAGTAGAGACCCTGCTGGGCTTTCGTGGCTATGGAGCTAGTGTTGAGGGACCAGGTGAGATTCTCCACCAGGTGAACACCAAAAAATTTGGTGCTCTTAACTATCTCAACGGAGGAGCTGTCAGTGTTCAGCAGAGAGTGGTCGCTCCGCGCTCTCCTGGTGAGAGAGCCTATCCTTACCACCTGTCAGCGATCTGATAGGAAGTCTAGGATTCAGCTGCAGAAGGGGGTGGGGGGGGGGGGGGGTGCAGGCTGAGGTCTCTGTATTTTGTGTACTGGGTTTCCAGTGTCTGCAGACTTTCTCATGTTTGGTCATTGTATCCATTTTGTGACTAATTCCCAGGAACTACTAATAAACTTCTGCTTTGTATTAAAATATGCATTGCTTCTGAGTAGTCTTCAAGAAGTGGTGCCTCCAGAAGGCAGCATCCATAACTAAAGACCCTCACCATTCAGGCTGAGCCACCTTCTTGTCACTACCACCAGAGATGAGGTAATGGAGCCTGAAGACCAACACTCAATGTTTTAGAACCATCTTGGTCCGTGAACATCATCTTATTATTTGTTTCTTGCATTAGTGTTGTAACTTACAGCAATTTTGTCTTGCCCTGTACTGCTGTTGTAAAACAACAGATTTCATGACATATGTTAGTGATAATAAATCTGATTCTGGTTCACTTGTTTTCTAAATGTTGTTATTGAGATTTTAACTGAAATGTGTACTGATCCTGCTGAGCTGGCAGTGTGTTTTAATCTGCATTGTTTTGTGCTGCCTGGAGATTAGATCTAAAAATCAATTATCCATTAGTAGGATCATCATTCCCTGAGTGGCTCTTCATTCTTTGTGCAACATTCACCACAAAGGTATTTCAGGGATCAGTACCAACTCATGTTTATATAATACCATAACATGCAGGAAATTTAAATCTCCAGTAAATTTGTTAGTAATTAGCTAAATAGATACTGAACTATTGAAGGAGATATTAGGAGATGTGATTTGAACAAAGGGGTGACTAAAGAATGTCAGAGCAGAGAGCCTGGGTAGTTGAGGACACATTGTCAACAAAGAGGGATTTATAAGTGGCTGGTGTCTGACTAAGGGTTGAAAATTTTAATAGGTGTGGAACATTTTTTATGTATGCTGGCTGCTGTGCTGCTAAGTAAACCTAAGTAACCTTAAATTTAAGTAACCTTAAATTAAGGGTAGCTGCTGCCAGCAAAATCAAACAAGAGAAAACCTGCAGAGGCTGGAAGTCCAAGCAACACACAAAATAATGCTGCTGGAACATCGTGGGCCAGGCAGCATCTATGAAAAAGATCTCGGTCCACAACGGCTACTGTTTACTCTTTTCCATAGGTCCTGCCTAGCCCGCTGAGTTCCTCCAGCATTTTGTGTGTGTGTTGTATGTGTCAAAGATTGTCATTTACAGAAATAACACCAGACAGCAGAAATCTTTCTTCCTGAATACATTTGGGTTTATCTTACGGATTTTGATCTGATCATGAAAATCACCATGAATACCATTTATCTGAAGTCACCTGTATTTGTTATTTCAAGTGAATTAAAATGTTGCCACATTGTAAGCTGAAAAGTTTTCTATCTTGTCCAGGCATGCCTCGGCATGTTTAGTCAGGGTGGATGCTGCATGGCAGGACAGGTTTTTGAACGGCTATAAATTTCCATGAAGGATTTCAATATTTGAGACAGTCATTTCCCAGAATAACTGATGACAAGGTTAAGGAAAACATTTTTGTTGGTCCACAAATGACAGGCAATCTGAAAAACTTCTAATGGGACTGGAGAAAATCACATGGGAGACATTCAAGGATGCTGTTGAAAAAAATTCTTGATAATTACAGAGCACCAAACTAGGTGCAGCTGGTTGGTAAAACCATGAAGTGCAACAGGTACCTAAAGATTCATTTTTTGCATTCCCATTTAGACTTCTTCACTGCAAATCTTGTTGCTGTCAGTCACAAGCATGGTGAAAGATTTTACCAGGAAATTGCAATTCACAGAGAAATGATATCAGGACAACTGGAATTCATCAGTGCTGACTGATTAATGTTGGGCACTTAAAGGAGAAGTCTCAGATATTGAGTACAAATGAAAACCATCAACAAAACATTTTTAGCTTAGTTGAACTATTGGAAAGTGCCAGCACCATTTTTTCAAATAAATGCATTATATTTAATAAGTTAATTTCTTGTTTCTTCAAACTCCTGCATGATACAAGTATTCTGAAATTGTATGTGTTCAGCTTCAAGTGGTCTATCATAAAGAAAAAAAATTTTGGGGAAGCAACACCTTTTCAAAAAAAATTGTAACAACCATTCACGTGTGTGCATGCAAACCTAGTAAATGCATGTTTGGAAAAAAGGAAGAAGCATATCATAGAGTAGTTTATTAGACCAAGTGAAGTTTTGTTTAGAAAAGCACACACTGAGCTTTTATTTTCTTCAAAAAATTTCCCCTCACGATACGTGATTATATTTTAGTGACAGAGGTACTGAATCTCAAAGCTATCAATATTTCAAGTTCATAGTAGCTAAAAGCTATACAAAGAAAAGATGAGCCACTGTGGGAATACAGGATGATCTAAAAGAATGATCGACGATGACTTACATTGACTCTAGTTTTATGGAGTGGGAGATACCCAGGTGTTGGCTCTTTTTAATGTAGGACATCTATTTGCATACCAGACACAACATAGATTTTGCAGGAAAGGGCTGATGGTGTACAATGCACTCGTGGACATATGTATGTACTGTACATGTACAGACACACATTTTGAATACAGTACACACATATTGATATGCAGTGGCAAGCAGAAGTTTGGGTACCCCTGGTCAAAATTTCTGTTACTGTGAATAGTTAAGTGAGTAGAAGATGAACTGATCTCCAAAAGTCATAAAGTTAAAGATGAAACATTTTCAACATTTTAAGCAAGATTCGTGTATAATTTTTGTTTTGTACAATTTTAGAGTGAGGGATAAAAAAGGAAAGGAGCACCATGCAAAAGTTTGGGCATCCCAAGAGATTTGAGCTCTCAGATAACTTTTACCAAGGTTTCAGACCTTAATTAGCTTGTTAGGGCTGTGGCTTGTTCACAGTCATCATTAGAAAAGGCCAGGTGATGCAAATTTCAAAACTTTAAAAATACTCTGACTCCTCAAACCTTGTCCCAACAATCAGCAGCCACGGGCTCCTCTAAGCACCTGCCAAACACTCTGAAAATTAAAATAACTGATGTCTACAAAGCAGGAGAAGGCTATTAGAAGATAGCAAAGCATTTTCAGTTAGCCGTTTCCTCAGTTTGTAATGTAATTAAGAAATGGCAGTTAACAAGAACAGTGGAGGTCAAGTTGATGTCTGGAAGACCAAGGAAACTTTCTGAGAGAACTGCTTGTAGGATTGCTAGAAAAGCAAATCAAAACCCCTGTTTCACTGTAAAACACCTTCAGGAAGATTTAGCAGACTCTGGAGTGGTGGTGCATTGTTCTACTGTGCAGCGACACCTGCACAAATATGAGCTTCATGGATGAGTCATCAGAAGAAAACCTTTCCTGCGTCCTCACCACAAAATTCAGTGTCAGAAGTTTGCAAAGGAACATCTAAACAAGCCTGATGCATTTTGGAAACAAGTCCTGTGGACTGATGAAGTTAAAATAGTACTTTTTGGCCGCAATGAGCAGAGGTATGTTTGGCAAAAAAAATGTGCAGGATTTCATGAAAAGAACACCTCTCCAACTGTTAAGCACGGGGGTGGATCGATCATGTTTTGGGTTTGTGTTGCAGCCAGTGGCACAGGGAACATTTCACTGGTAGAGTGAAGAATTAATTCAATTAAATACCAGCAAATTCTGGAAGCAAACATCACACCATCTGTAAAAAAAGCTGAAGATAAAAAGAGCAAACACGAGGAAATCTGCAGATGCTGGAAATTCAAACATTCAAACTGGCCTGCTGTGTTCCACCAAGATAAAAAGAGGATAGCTTCTGCAACAGGATAATGATCCTAAACACACCTCAAAATCCACAATGGACTACCTCAAAATGCGCAAGCTGAAGGTTTTGCCATGGCCCACACAGTACCCCCGACCTAAACATCATCGAAAATCTGTAGATAGACCGCAAAAGAGCAGTGCATGTAAGATGGCCCATGAATCTCTCAGAACTAGAAGCCTTTTGTAAAGTAGAATGGGCGAAAATCCCCCAAACAAGAATTGAAAGACTGTTTGCTAGCTACAGAAAGCGTTTACAAGCTGCGATGCTTGCTAAAGGGGGTGTTACTAAGTACTGACCATGCAAGGTATCCAAACTTTTGCTTCAGGCCCTTTTCCTTTTTTGTTATTTTGAAACTGTAAAAGATGGAAATAAAAAAGTAATGTTGCTTAAAATATTCAAGAAATGTGTTATCTTTAACTTTATGCCTTTTGGAAATCAGGTCATCTTTTACTCGCTTAGCTATTCACAGTAACAGAAATTTTGACCAGGGGTGCCCAAACTTTTGCATGCCACCGTATACACTTGGCACAGATGTGTTATTCATCAGTCTTCACCCTCTCCTACTTCCTGTCATCCCGCACACACGTCCCGTTCTCATGCATCTCATTCACCCACCCAGTGCACATTAGGTCTGCCAGTGGGGTGTGAATCCAGCACATCTTTCCATTAACAGAAGTTTCTTACTTGACCACTGCCATGACTCAGAATATAAAAATATCCTAAAGTTCACTGCGCTTGTCTTCTGCATTGAAACAATACAAGAATAGGGCTAAACCTGGTGAGGTTTTGTTTTTCTTGATGGAATCCAAGATACTCCATCAAGAAAAACAATATGGAACTCCAATGAAAAGTGTGTTAAAATACTGTGGTCTGGGACTGTAGTAAGTGAGGGTTTTGACAGCAAAGTGAAGCAAGACCGGAATTGGACAGAAGTGAAGGGGGTAGTAAAGGCTTCCTTTGGAAATGGCACAGTTACGGAGGCCAAAATTCATTTTGGCTTCAGTATAATGCCAAGGCTCTGAGTTATCCAGAGCAACACAGACAAAATGCTGGAAGAACTCAGCAAGTCAGACAGCTTCTATGGAAAGGAATGCAGTTAAGGACCCTCACCCTGCCCTTCTCTATTACTACCATCAGGGAGAAGGCACACACTCAATATTTTAGGAACAGATGCTTCCCTTTGCCATCAGATTTCTGAATAATCATGAACTCAGGAGCACCACTTCAGTCTTCCTCTTTTGCACTACCTATTTTTAATTTTTTATTGTAACTTACTGTATTTTTTAATGCTTTCACTGTACTGCTGCAATAAAACAACAAATCTCACGACACCTATCAGTGATTCTAAACTTAATTTGCATTAGTCTTCAAAATAAAGGCATTAGTCTTATGATATTGAATTGGAGGGGTTTTCTGTTCACCTGAGCAATTTGACCATTTGAAGGTTGAGGTTATTGCCTGGGCTAGGGGTTGCAAAGCGATTCCTCCAACGATCAGAAGGCAGGCAATTGACGCTCATCCTTATTCACCTCGATGTTTCAATCTCCCTCTTCACTTTAATTGGCAAACAATGGAAGCTTTATAGTCAACGAGATGGAGTTGAACACCAGCTCGCACAGTGTCCTGTAGCTTCCTTGCCTCGAGGCTTGTGCTCACTGTTTCCCAGAATCCTTTTGGCGGCGACAAAGCGCTAAATCACCCAAATTATCTCCAAACTGTAAATCGCAGGCTCTAACAGTTTTAGAAATGCATTCAAGACAAAAACAGACGCAAAATAAGTGAAATAAATAGTTTTGTGGAATATCAAGAAGACTTCAACTGAGGAAGTGTTGCCTTCAGCATTCTTTTGAGCTTAACGCACTGAAGATGGGTAATCATGTAAGGTGCTGCATTATTATTGGCTATATCTTTTTCTAAAAATGTAACTCTCATTTTTATTGTGTAGTGTGCTCCATTTGCAAACCTGATTATGTGATCAACAGTTACATGGCCAAAATAAGAAACAATGAGTAATTCAGATCAATGCAAAGCCAGCATCAGTAATTTTTTTTGGACAGAGAACCTGCAGCATCACCCATTTGTCTTGGGGTATTTCAATATGGTCTGAGCTTTTATCATTCAGCAGAAACAGTTCAGTGTGCTGCAATATCTGTCTTTCTTGGTGAGCAAATTTGTTAAAGCTTTTTAAAAAATCTTGTTATAAATAGGATATTATTTCAAGTAGTTAATGTGGTCAAGGCATGACCCACTGTCTATTGACTACTGTTCAGTAAGTTGTGTAACACCCTGGTAAAGTTTTTACTGCTATGTATTTCATGTAATGGGCTTTCTGTGGAAGTCGTGTGTTTGCTGGCAGTGTTTGGATTATCATTAAAGATAAGGGATGCTTAGGAATGTGTGTTATCCAATCAGGAGAGTGGAACTGGGAGAACGTTCTAGAGAAGGCTGGGGGAATAACTTTTGGGACTGACATCGGTATAGGTCAAGGGCTTTGGTTGGAGATTATGAGAGAACCAGCCATAGGATTCATTCCGTTGGGAATGCGTGATTTGATGGAGCCCAAGGTACAGAGCTCTACTGAGGATCGGTGAATATGGCATTTGGAAGATTTGAGCTCCAACGTATGCACATTTGACTGTTTAATTATGATGGGCCCTTTTTGTCTTTTCTTTCTGTAATAACTCTTTGGTTAAGTTAACGTTCATAGCCATACTTTCTTTATAATTGTGTGCACCATTCAACCTGTTATTTCATGCCGACCGACGATTGCCAGATTGTGAGAAAATCACACAGCATTCACACAAACTGGGGTTTGGCTGGGCGAGACACCCCAACCTCACGGATTTGGCAGAACCGAAGTTGTATACACCTAGACGTGCGAGTCCTGAGAAAGCTGAGTTTCTTGCTGTGGAGTCCAGTAGCTGGTAGCGAGGGGTTACTGAGCTATATTTCCAGAGACACCCAGTAAAAAGGGGTTTCAGTTAATCACCAGCGATTAATTCCATTATTTTACATGAAATTGAGGTGAGACTAATGAGTCGGTTTTCTTAAGAAGCTTCAAAGTTTCAAACTTCTTTTTCAAAGTTACTAGAGAGAGAAATATTGCATCCATTGTTCAAAACCTGTATGTCTTTTGAAGGCCTTTAAGCCCTCAAGCAATCCTTGCTGATTTTCCTTGGAGTCCAATTTAACCTTTGAGTGTATTCTTCTTGCTGCAAACATTAAAAGCAAGCATAAAAAACTTGTGTTTTTGTGCCTCAGGACAAACCGTATCAGTGGACGAAGAGATGAAGCCTGTCTTTCAGCTGAATGATCTAAAGTCATAGAATCAAACAGCATTGGAACAGGCCCTCTAACCCACAAGTCTGTGTCAACCATCAAGTACCCATCTTTACTAATACGACTTTATTTTCTTCATCTTCCATTCAGTGTATCCTGACACCCCAATTTTTACAACTCATCTGTACGGTAGGGGCAATTTGGTGTGGCCATTTAACCTACCAATCCACACATCTTTGGACATCTTACTTGTAACTTATTGAGCACCTGGAGAAAACCCACAAAGTTATAGTGAAAACAAACTCCACATTCATGCAATCAGGTCAGGTTTGGTTTAATTATCCCACTGTACTGTCAATTCAGAGGAATTGAATTGACCCTAGCCAGAGGAAAGATGTCAAAAGCAGAACAGGGTGCAGAAAAGATCTGCAAGAATATTACTGGGTCTGGAGGGCTTGAGTAGTAAGGAAAGACTTGATAGCCTGGGGCCATTTTCTCTGGAGCATAGGAAGCTGAGGGGTGACCTTATGGAGGTGTATAAAATTAAATCAAGTGAGGGGGAGGAGGGAGAATAGATTAGGTGAATGGTCACAGTTATGAATTGAATAGACTTTATTTCTTACATCCTTCACATATGTGAGGAGTAAACATCTTTATGTTACATCTCTGTCTAAGTGTGCTAAATGGCTTTTATGCTGCAGTGCTGTTTCCCGAATGGGAATAGATTGTGATTGGGGTGACTCAGGTCCCCAATGATCCTTCAGGCCCTTTTTACACACCTGTCTTTGTAAATGTCCTGAACCATGGAAAGTTCACAATTACAGATGCACTGAGCTGTCTGCACCACTCTCTGCAGAATCTTGCGATTAAGGAAGGTAGAGTTCCCATACCAGGCAGTGATGCAGCCAGTCAGGATGCTCTCAATTGTGCCCCTGTAGAAAATTCTTAGGATTTGAGGGCCCATACCCAACTTCCTTAACTGTCTGAGGTAAAAGAGGCACTGTTGTGCCTTTCACCGCACAGCTGGTGTGTACAGACCACATGATGTGGATGCTGAGGAACTTAAAGCTATTTACCCTCTCAACCTTAGATCCATTGATGTCAATAGGGGTTGGCCCGTCTCCATTCCTCCTGTAATCTACAACCAGCTTATTTGTTTTTGCGACATTGAGGGAAAGGTTGTTTTCTTGACCCACTATGTCAGAGAGATGATTTCTCCCTTGTAAGCCACTTCGGTACTGTTTAAGATTAGGCTAATCAATGTAGTGTTGTCGGCAAATTTAATTAGATTAGAGTTGTGGGTGGCGACACAGTCATGGGAATAAAAGAGGGGACTTAGTACACAGCCCTGAGGGGCTTCTGTATTGAGAGTCAAAGGGGTGGAGGTGAGGGAGCCCACTCTTACCACCTGCTGGCGATCTGACAGGAAGTCCAGGATCCAGCTGCACAAGGCAAGGTCAAGGCCGAGGTCTCTGAGCTTCCTGTTGAGCTTGGATGGAATTACGGTGTTGAATGCTGAACTGTAGTTCAAGAACAGCATTCTGACATAAGCATTTTCCTTCTCCAGATGTGTAAGAATGGTATGTAGAGCAGCAGCTATTACGTCGTCTGTCGATTAGTTGTGTTGGTAGGCAAATTGTAGGTGATCCAGTTTGGGTGGTAGCAAGCTACAGGTATAATCTTTGACCAGAAGGAGATAGTTAAAAACTAGAAGGCATAGATTTAAGGAAAGAGCGGAAACATTTAAAGGGAATGTCAGGATAGATGATCAAATCAGAAGCAGATTCCATAGAGCATCCTCATCCTCAAGGAGGAGAAGGAAGTAGTATAGTTTAGAAGGAAATATTTTTGGTGTTTTGAACCCAAGTACTATTAGCAGAATAATTCAAATTGGACGCAATCAAAGACTTCAAATGGAAAAGTGCATTTATATCTAAAAGTTGTGGCACGAAAGACAAATGAGGCTTTTGAGTGATCTTTAAAAAGAGGAATGAAAATTTTAATCATGGTGTTGCTTGACCAAAGTTGGTCAATGAGTACATAGCTGCTAGGCAATGTTGTGAATTTGGAGATGACAACAGTGTCTGACCAATTAGAATGAGAGAAACCAGTCTGAAAAATTGGAGGAAAGGTGATCTGAGATTGGAAAAAGTTTGGTAAAGGAAATGATGATAGGTGCTCTTTGTAGTATTATCTAGTTGATAGCTCATCTTTTGAACAGTCTAGTTTTGGTTCCATACTGGACACAAAGGAAAATGTAGGTTAGTGACTAGTGAATAGAATTCATGAACAGGATTGAAAATATACTTTTTAATCTTTCCATTGGTTAATTGCAAATAAAAAGCTCATCCAGTGTTAGATGTTGGGCAATTAAAAGACATCAAAGGAATTAAGCAACATCAAAAGGACCAAGTGAGATGGTGATGAGACTGGGCTGGATGTTATCATTGCGCCACAACCTTTTGAGATAAACTTCTTAAGCAAATTAATGTCTCTTTTGTTCAGTTGCTATTACTGTGCAACCATGTTTAGATTAGAATCGAGGCACATGGATAGATATTTGGGTGGGACTAAGCTAATTGTTTGAGACCAAATAAGTCCAATCCTGCCCAGCACAAAGACAATATAGAAATGACCATAAATGCAGGAGCAGGATTAGGCCATTCGACCCTTCAAGTCTTTACTGCCATTCCATCATGGGTGATTTATTAAACCTATCAACTTTCACTTTAAATATACCCCATGACTTGGCCTTCACAGCGTTCCATGATGTCCTTCTATTTTGAACTTATGCCCTCTGGTCTTCGACTTTCCCATTGTAGGAAACGGCCTCTCCACATCCGTTCAATATTCAATAGATATTAATGTGATTCCCTTTCCATTCTTTTAAACTCTATTGACTACCGGCTCAAAGCTGTCAAATGCTTCTCATACGTTAACCTGTTCATTCATGGGATTATTCTCGTGAACTTCCTCTGAATTTTCTGCAGTGCCAGCACATCTTTTATTAAATAAGGGGCCCAAATCTGTTAACGATACTTCAAGTGCAGTCTGATAGAAGAGGATGTTGTAGTCTACCTCGTAAGGCTTCAGACAGATGAAGAAGTACAAGATGGATTGTTATAATCTCATCAGCATAGCCTATAAATAGTATGCAGTGGAACAGGATTAAGCTTTAAGAAAGGAAGTGCAAAATTTCGGGAATTAAATTCTAGTTTATCATAGTTTCTGGAGATACAAGACACTATAGATGCTGGAGTCTAGAGCAACACTCAAAATGCTGGAGCCCCTCAGTGTTTAAGGAAGCAATTACGAAGCTGACATTTCAAGTCAAGTCCTTTCATCTGGACTGTTTCTTATGTCCAGTTCCCTACATCAATGCTGTCTGACCCTCTGAGTTCCTCCATCATTTTGTGTGTTACCCTAGTAGTTTGTCCCTGATTGATTTTTGATGACAGTTGAGCATTATTTGTACTAATTTAGGGTTAATAATGATATTTAGTAGCAGAAACCCTCTTGGATATGTCCTGTTGTTAACTGGACAGGAATTCATTAATGCTTGTGGAATTAGTGAAAGGTTAGTGTATTTCCAATTGTAATGGCTTGAGAGAAACTAATTACCAGTAAATGAGAGGCTCGTACTGACAGAGAAGATCTTATTTTCAGTCCCTGCATGTAAAAGGACGAATGATGCAAAATTGACTTGAAAGCCAGTTTCAGCAGCAACCTGAGCAGAAAAAACTTCGCAGGAAACTCCAGCCTGTTTGTAAATTTCTGTATTTCTATTTTAGTTTCCTATTAAAAGTTTGCTTCACGAGAGTTACAACAAAGTAAACATTTTCTTATGTTATGGGTTGGCATATCTACTTACAAAGATATAGCTAATTTTTCTTTTAATGTTACTGTAATTTGTTAACAGTTCAAGCCTGATGAAACCATATATCTGTCATTTTCATATATTATCATTGGGCCTTGCTGCACTTATATTTCCTTATTATCTATAAATACAATCAAGCTCTGTTAATCATCCCTTGAAGCTGAGTGGTGCTGGACTGTTATATCTTCTTTAGTGTTGGATGCTATTCCCTTTAATATTCCAACATTCTTTTGATTCTCCTTTTTAGAGGTTATGCAGTGCAGTAATAATATAAATTTACTACCGAACATAGTAGATTTCAAGGGAACTTGGAAACCAAAACCAGAAAAGTCTCAACAGAGCATAGGAACTGAGGCCCTGGTGTCATAGGTGATGAGGCATTTGCAAAACCACCAGGAATTCCAAACAATTGGCAAGTGGATTATCGGCGGTCTACTGGGAATAATTTTTTTGGTCTCACTGCTGAATTTCGCTCAACCGTACTGGAGGCTGGATGCTTCTGATACTTAGACTGTTGAAGTAAATAAAGCAGAGGAAGTGATGGCAATTCTGATAGCATCATCCTGGCCTTAAGTTTATATTTGTTCTTTATTTCCTTAATTAGGGATTTATTTTCTAACAATACTGATATCTTTGGTCCACATTGAGTGAGCTTGATAGTGTGTGGCCTTTTGAGAGAGTAAGGATTGTTTAGGTTTCATTTTGTTTTTTAAATAAGGAAAACATTCTTCACAGTACCACACAATTTGATAGCTCATGTTAATTTCACTGCTGGAATAAAGATACAACCTATGTAACCCTGATCCATTGGCTTCCAAGATTACAGGTACCAGGCTTGGATCTAACTCCCGCTATCCAGTAAACTTACAGTTTCTTATAAATATTGCATTAAAAGTAATTACTTTGCAGGGAAGTACTTAGGTCCAATCTAATGAAGTGATAGCCTGTTCCAAAATGAGTTTATTTCTCCAATTCTCTTGCCTTCTCTATATCCCTGACTTTGCCTTTTGCACTTGACCTTTCATTGAAGTTCAGAATTGACAGATGTATGAGATATTTAACAATTATTTTATACACTCAATGCTGTTTCTCTCTTCCATTTTGCATCCTTTCATGTTTTCTTTTCCCATTTTCTGTTCTCCTCCTTTTCACTTGCCCTGTTGTCTCTGATTTTACCCTAAAGTTTATTTTTTTCTCCTCTGTTGTGGTTTTAACATTGTGTAAATTATCGTATTCTATGTATTTTAGCATTTGTATAAATTTCTTCTACATAAAATATCTTTTAAGCAACAGAAGACTAATAATCTGGCTCGTGGGTGTATTATTAATTTTATTGATTTATTTAGAGATAGCGTGCAGGATCGGCACTTTGGCCCAATGGGCTGTGCCACCCAGCATCCCATCTATTTAACCCTAGCCTAATCACAGGACAATTTACAATGACTAATTAACTGACTAACTGGTACATCTTTGAACTGTGGAGGGAAACCAGAGCACCTATGGAAGCCCACGCTGTCACGAAGAAAATGTACAAACTCCTTAGAGACAGCGTTGGAATTGAACTCCAAACTCTGATGCCCCAAGATGTAATAGCATTGTGTAATCACTATGCTACTGTGGCACCCTATATTTACATTATCTTGAACCTCTCCCATGAGCCCTATCAATTCCTTGGCTGTTGATTGTGTTTCACATCTAGATTTTCTTATGTGTTTTGTAGAACACAGGAATGGGAAACAACAAGTGGCAAATTTCAATCATCTACAATATAGAGTCAGAATATATTCAAGAATTTTATCGTTTTCCTTTGGGGTACTAGTCCTCTCTCAAGCATAAAGCTTGGCCCAGTAGGAATCTGACCTTGTGTTTGGGTCAAAAAATGCAAAGTCCACACTCAAAGTATTTGATGACAGTCACCCTATGCTTGGAATCTAGCTTCTTGAGTATTTAGGGATCTGGCAAAATATTTTAATTGGTATTGGTTTATTATTGCCACATATACCAAGATACGATGTAAAGCTTGTCTTGCATACTGTTTCCACAGTACACTGAGCTAGAGTAAGGTAAAGCAATAACCATGTAGAATCACGGGTACAAACTACTGAAGAAGTGTAGTGGAGGTAAACCATAAAGTCCAAGATCATAACAAGGTTGATTGTAATATCAAGAGTCGAACTCATTGAGTCTGATAATAGTGGGATAGAAGCTTTAATTGAACCTCGTGGTGCGTGCTTTCAAGCTTTTGTATCTTGCCAATGGAGAGGGGAGAAAAGAAATAAAGAGCAGAAGTTCCAAGGACAGTAGCAAGATCTCAGTGTATACATGTTAAAAATTATCGTAACATTCTGCATCATTACAATAGTTTGGACTGTGTTCCAGTAAAGGAAATAATCACAACACACGTCAAACTTGTGAAGCTCCTGGTCATGGGAGTAAAGTCCCTTTTCAGAAGGTATTAATTCTAAAGTGAAAATGAAAGATGAAAATTTACTTTTCTTTCACAAATGTTACACGATTTTATGCTTTTACATCATGGTTTTCATCTGCCTGCAACTCTGTGATATTGACAAAGCTTCCATCTTCCATCCTCTCACACAGGTCTCTGAATATGGACTTCGAGAACCAGGATAAGGAAAAAGATGGAAGTACTTCAGCTGCCAATTTCAATGCAAACAATACCAACAATAGTAAGTAGAATGTTGCTGGTCTATTTCCCATTAAGTTGTGACTTGAGTGCAGCGTGTATGGAGAAAATTCACCAGGACTGGCGATCTTTGACATTATTATTGTTTCCTTGGAACAAAGAAGGCATAGGGATGACCTGATGGAACTTGGTAGAGCAGATGTTCTTTCCCTATGGTGAGAGTATCAAAAACAAGGAGGCATAGTTTAAGGTGAGAGTAAGGAATTTTATAAAGGATTTGAATGATAAATTATAATATAATAATGATAATAATAATAATATTAACCAGAGTGGTTAATATTTGGAATGCACTATCAGAAGACTTAGTAGAATCAGTTTATCTTTACTAGGTGTAAAGGGTATTTAGACAGGCATTTAAGTAGGCAAAGCATAGAAGGATATATTCCTATTGCAAATAGGTGTAGTGTAGATGAACAAAAATAGGTCAGCATGGATGTAGTGGGCCACAGCTTTAATTTCTGTGTTGTACAACTTTAACTCTGTGACACAGTGATTCTATTTTAAAATTTAAGGATTTGTGTATTGATACATTCATTTCAATGAAGTTCTTTGGTTAATGAAAAACGTCAAAGATCCAAAAACCAGAGTTTGATCCTGAACTTGGATGCTGGCTATGTGAAGTTTGCATGTGACTAAATGAGGTTCCTCTGAGTGTTCTATTTTTGCTTCACATGCTTAAGGTAAAGTGGCTCATGAGCGATACTGCTACAGTAAATTCTCCCTAACAAAGGTAGGTAGGGGACGTGAGAAGTTGATTGTAGATGGGTACTTTATGGTCAGCACAGATATGATGGGCTGAAAGATTTTTTCTTACTGTATAATTCAACACAGTTTCCGTTGTTGCTCATAAAGCAATGGTGTGATTGTACGATGGAACAAGTGAATGTAAGGCTGAAGTAAATCTGCATTTCTCAAATTAACTGAAAAGTGACCAAATTATCATATTTGCTAGAAATTTTCTAGGTATTTGAATAACTAAAAGTTAACGTGTCAGTCAGTAGAGTGTTTTTTCTTAAAAGGAGAGGTTAGTGCCAGCAGCACAGTAAAAATGATCATCTGTTGGAATTGGTGACTAACTCATTCTGTGCTACTAATATGTATAAGAACTGGCACAGTGTAAAATAGTGTGTGGGCTGGCTCTAATATCCAGTGTAACGATGGCAGTCTATCATTAAAATGAAAAATATTGGAAATGTTGGAAGTTAACCCAAAACATTTGATGCATTTGATTAAGAGTTCAATATCTTTGGAAAGTTTATTACTTAAGATCATTAGGTAGTTAGTGCTAATCCTCTTTATTTTATTGAACTTCATTAATTTTAATTATACATTTTATTATCTGTTGAAAATGATAGAGAAAAAAGAGAATATGAACCATAAAATTTGAGATGTAGTTAAAGGTTGCCATTTTATCCATGCTAGTCTGTAACAATCCAACCTAAATTATTCTCCATTCGTTATTTTATAAGTGGCTTAAGATTGTATTTGTTACCTTTAATTAAGCACTGGTTTAGACTGAGAAATAGCTGATCCCACAGGTAGCTCTTGTGAAAACATTCTAGCTGTAGGCAGGTTGGCAGAAATCAAGTTTACATTGGCTGTTGGAACATTTTTAAATACAGTTCAATGGAAGGTTATGTATGGGGCCTAGGATGTTGTCTGAATTCTGCTTTTAAAAAAATAGTATTCTTGCCTCTGCTTCTTTTCCCTCATAACCAAAGTGAGAGGTTTTATGTATGATTATCACTTTGCCCCGTGAAAAGTTCCAACATTTTGAGCAATAGTATCATCAATGTGCTTCCTTCATAACCTTTAACGGTCAAACGAAAGGGTCTAAAATGCTGTTACCTTTATTTCCATCTATTGCTAAATTGGTCCTGATTTATAACCTTGACTATTTTACCCATGTGATTGAATACATTAGCCCTTTAAAAGCTAGTGTTTGTGTTGAATTAGAAGTGCAGTGTCTGAGACTGTCACTATTTCATTCCTTATATAAGACCTTGAAATTCATGAACACTTTATTTTCTATTATCGTTTTTCTGATTTTACATTTTAATTGCCAATTGGGGAGCTTTTAATAAATAAATCCGAGCAAGTGAATTTTTTTTTCAAATTATTAATCAAGTAGTTTGAAAAAAGCTACCTCTAGATTTAAAAAAAGTGCTGAATAAGAGCTTTTTGTTTTTCTTTGTTATATCCTTTTATAGCACATCAGTAGTAAATCATACTATGCAAATTGTATTTAAAAAAATCAAATCTTCAAATATCTCCTACCATTTTTGCTAAAGATGTAAATTCCCTCATTGAACAAGCTTCAGTAAGAGTTTAACATACAGTGGATTCCAGTTAATTGGGGCACATCAGGACCAGTACATTTTGGCCAATTAAGCAGTTGCTCATATTAGTCAAAGTTTCATGGAAATGGTTAAAAACAAAAAAGACAAACTACTGTTTAGCTGAGTAACAAAATATGTAATTAAATGAAACACAGAAATTAGAACACTACCAATGCTGCTACAGTGCTATTAAAATTGGTATTATTTACTAATAGTTATTGATGGAGTACACTGCCATGTATGGGATCCAGGGAGGGGTATCACCTCTGATGAAGTGGCTTGCAGTGTCCATTTTGGGCTAGGTCACTCATCTTTGGTCCCCACCAGACACTCAGCTCTCAACTGTGGCTCTAAATGGCTGTTTGCAAGAGACAGCGTTCACACCCCAGTGCACCACTTTGGCAGATGAGCTGAACTATGTGAAGGTAGTTGGTGGGCCTCATATCCCAGTGAATAGGGACATGCCTGTGAAGTAAGCTCTGGTGAACTGGGTGACTGAGATCAACAGTAAGATCCAACATCAAGAAGGTGGTTCTGCAATGCTTCTGGAGAGTGAATGTGCTTGCTAAGACACAGAAGTAGTCACGGTTATCCACAGCAACCGAGGAAGGCCCCAGTTGTGACAACTATTCGTACCACTGAACCCAAACTTCTGAAGTCAAGAGAGTGGGACTGTCCCAATGCAGTGGCTTTTCCACTCTAAAAACACTCCCACACAGGTCTCACTGTCATCGTTGAATGTGAAGGTCTACCAACAGGCTACTGTGTTCTTTTGATTGACTATTAATGAACAAAATTAACACAGGCACAAAGTTGCAGATAGTGGACTGCCTTCATACAATGCTTTTGATGATTGCATCCTCCAAATCTTCATTTTCATAGTAACATTCAAGATACTTGTCAATACCTTCAAATTCTTCATAATTTCTAACTTGAAGTAGTGAAATTGTTTCTTGCATCTCCAAATCTGAATACTTCAGACCACAGTGGGCAAAGCAATTCTAAATTGTCTTACTGCTTATTTCTCGCCAACTATCAGTGGCAAAAAGCAGTGTTTTTTGAACACAAAGACATGCAACTAATGCTATTTAAAAACTATTTGCTCTAAGCATGGTCCACTGTCTAACCATCACATAAGTTCATGTGTCTGACATTAGTTAGAAACTGTTCAGCAGCAGTCTCCTGTCCCAATTAAGTGGCATAGCATCCCAAATATACCAAGGGAATCCTGGCTATATTCGATTAATTTTATTCTTTAAGAGTTGTCCCAGTGGCTGCCCTGATTAACCAAGGGAATTGATTGGAATCCCCTGTATAATTGGAGCAAGCTTGCTAATTTGCTTCCCAGATAAAAGCTGTTTGAGCCAAATTATCATAAAATATAAAAGGGTCAGGTCATTCTGCCCAATGACACTGCTCCACCATTCAGTCATGGTTGATTTTCTTTTCAACCCCATCCTCTCGCCTTCCAGTAACCCTTAACCCACTTACAAATCAAGAACCTATCAATCTCTACATTTAATAACCCTTTCAGTTGACCTCCACAGCTCTCTGTAACAATAAATTCCACAGAATGACCCATATTATTGTTTATGTCGTACACAAGTTCCTTCAGCTCCTGATCATCTATTTGTAAATCTTTCTGTTGTTTTCTCTCTTATTTGTTGCTTCCCTTCCAATTAATCTGTGCACACACCTTAACGACTTTTTGGTAGCAAGTTCCACATTCTGACCATTTTTTAAAGAAAGCTTTTGAGTTCAACAGTAAATGAAAATTTAATATGTAGAAACCTAAGGTTAAAAAAAGAACTGGCAACACTGAAACTGCTCAAAAGTTCAGGTAGCATTTGTGGAAAGAAAAACGTAAGTGGAGACTTGAGGTCAGTGACCTCATAGTGTCTTTTACCTAATTAATGCTCTCTGACCTGAAATGAGAAGTATTTTTTTTCTTTCTACAGATGCCTCAATTCTAAATTCAACACTGGTGCTAATTTTTTTTGTAATTCATTTTATAATCTGTAATCTTGCTCATTTGGCTTGTCATTTTGCTGTCATGCTGTATATTTATTTTAAGTAGCTTTCTTCTTCCTGTGAATCATTGCTGTCTCTATCTCTATGAATTGCAGCAGGGGGGAGATTAGAAGGGGATTATACAGAGTAGCAATTACCAGTGTACTTTCACTATTAATATGCTATTCAGTTTTGGTGGGCCCAATTTAGTGGGAGCTGTAAGAGTCTGTAAAGTGCATAGTGCCTCAAAATCAATTCTAAACTCAGTTACCCAGTTGGCCGAATAGCTGCATCTAAATAATAAAGAAAAGTGAAATTATGGGACAGTTGTAAGATTGGCCAATGTATGTTGGACTGAATTGTTTTCATGGGGATTAATGTTTTGGCATTATGCAAGGTTAGAACTGGAATGGGTGTCATGAGATTTCCTGGAATATCACGGTCTCACGGAACAGATTGCTGGCTAGTAATAAACATCGATTTTGTTTCTTGCTGTCTGTCTTTCTCCTTTCTCTGAGAAGAGGTATTAAACTTCAGGTTTCAAATCTGGAATTTCATCAGAGTTGAAGGAATTTATGAGGTTTGCAACCAGTATCTCACCATCAGCTCCAAAAAACATCAAATTTTAATCCCATTAATTTGCTTGGTACTTAAGCGATAGTGTATATATTCCCCTTTTCCCCCTTGACTTTGAATTTTTCTATTAATGAAATGATTTTAGTGTTTCATTGTTAAAACAAATAAAAAGTATGTGTTCAAAATTTTTGCTACTTCCTAATTCTACCACTGCTGATGCCTTACTCTCTTCCTTTAGTTGTTATATTTCTTCAGTTTTCTCTCAATCTGCTTTCTTATTCATTTTTTAGTTTTCCTTCTGTTATAATGTTCTTTAATGGTAAAGCTAGTGGTATTGTCTACATATTAGATTTTTAATTTTAGTAATATACTTGATGTAAGTGCATTGTCAAAGACAAAATGTGCAGTAGTTGTCTGATCTTTATTGCACTAAGCTAATGATTGCTTGATGATGTCTGTGCATTTTGCTTTCCATTAAACAAAGTATGCTTTAAAATGGAGTGTTACGTTGGAAGGAAGGGTAGATTGATCTTGGAGTAGGTTAAGAGGGTGGCACTGTTGTGTATTTACTATTTCAGTATTATTTGAGTAATATTGTAAATATTGTGTTTGATTAAGCATGCCCTGTTTAAATAATTCATTACTAGTTCTATATAATAGCACATGAATGTCATATGTCACCATGCCGCCATGACATAATGTACATGCTGTACTTAAAGTAAAAATGAAGTTAGACTCACATTTCTGGCACTCTTATTTTCCTTTCAATTAGTTCTTGTGTTTTGGACTTGCAAATCATAGCAGTGGTGACGAGTAAATTTTAAAATGAACCTGAGACAACTACCTAGCTGTTGAAGCATAAAGAGACACTTGAGTTTAAAAAGGCCGCAGCATGCTTTCTTCGAAAGAGGAGAAGACATTAAGGTTTTTAAAAAGGCAGAAACAGACAATATTCACGGGTTCAGAAACAGTGAGTATTAGGTGATAATAATAAATAAAAAGTAGAATTGGCTGGCTACATCAGAAAGATAGAAGTGTTTGATTGCACAAGAAATAACTGGAAAATGTATACTGAGGGAATTGAGCAGTATTTTGAAGCAAATGAAATAGCTAATGAGAAGTGAGTACCAGTTTTGCAAAGTGTATTAGGTAGGAAAGCATACAGTTTGCTTCGAAGTTTGACTGCTCCAACCAAACCAGCCGAAATGAGCTTTGCTAATATCATGAAAGTAATGCAGGAACATATAGAACCAAAACCATTGTTGATTGCAGAATGCTTTAAGCTTCATAAGGGGAATTAAAAGGAAGGGAAGTCCATTTCATCTTACGTGGCTAAATTGAAGATGTTGGCTGAGCATTGCCAGTTCAGTAATGGGCTTAATGATGCACTGAGAGATCATTCAGTTTGTGGAACCTTACAAGAAAGCATTCAGAAATGCCTCCTAACTGAAGCACAGCTTACATTCAAACAACAGTTGAAATTGCTGTATCAATGGAAACAGCAGCCAGAGACACAATTGAGTTACAGTCAGAAATTAAAGTGAGTGTAGACAAAATTGCAATTTCTAAACAGAAACCAGCCTGGTCAAAAAAAAATTGTGCTACCTTTGTGGCAGGGGCTCACGTACAGCAGACCTATGCAGGTTTTAAAGGAGAAACTTACAGAAAATGCAAAAAGTAGCACATGCATAAAGAGCATGTTGAGCAGACAGACATCAATGGACTGCACAGGGAGGAGATAAAGATAAAATCTCAGGTTACCATTTCACTAATCTGTACACTGTTGATGGAAAAATCTGATATTGATGAGAGTGATGCAGGACTGTGTAGCCTTGCAATCTACCAAATGAAAACTAACAATAGACAAGTAATATGGTCTACACCAGAATGAATGTCAGATTAAATAAAGTGGAATTGGAGAAAGGCTCAGCTATTTCACTCATTCCACAAAATGAGTTTGAATAACATTTTGAAGAAACTGAGCTGAAGCCTGCAGATATCCAACTAAGAAGTTATACTGGAGAAAACATAACTTGTTGGAATGACATTTGATATACTGCCAGAACAAGCAACAAACCACATTGGGCTTGCATCTGGTAAAAACAGGAGGGCCAGCATTGTGGGGAGGTGATTGGCTGTCACAGCTACAGCTTGATTGGAGATCCATCCACCATTTGTATGCCATATCCCCTGCAAAAGAGTCAATTGATAGCAAATTAAGAAATGTACTGGATGATGCCACAGTGTTCAAGCGTGGCATTGGAAAACTAAAGCATATCAAGAAGAAAATAGTGTTAATAAACCATGCCAAAAACAAAGCCAGTCTGGTTCCTTATACCATTGGTAATAAAGTAGTCAGTGAGCCAGATCACATGGAAGCTGAATGAATTCTTTCCGAGGTTGAATGGAGCCCATGGGCAATGCCAGTAGTCCCGGTAGCCAAGCTGAGTGGATCCGTGGTGATTTTTAAGGTCGCCATCAACCCAATACTGAAAGTAGGTCAATAACCCCTGCCCAGGATGGAGTATATCTTTGCAAACCATTCAGTATGAAAACACTTTAAACAAAGTGGACTTAGCTATAGGACTATAATAGGCTTAGTTTTGGAGTTACATCTTCACCTGCACTCTGACAGAAAGCTGTGGACCAGGTGCTGCAAAGCTGGCCAGGCATTCAGTGTTACCTGGATGTCATCATTGTTACTGGTTAGGGTGACAAAGAAGATCTCCAAAATTTCAAGACAATGTTAAAAAAGATTTGAAGATTATGGACTCAGAGCAAGATGCAGCAAGTGTGAATTCTTTAAACCAAGCATCACTTACTGTGGTCACTTCTTTGATGCCCAAGGACTAAACACGAGTGCTGAGAAAATACAGTCAGTGCTGGATGCCCCAAGGCCAAAGGACGTGCCACATTTTTTTTTTTACAAATTCTAGAAAGTCTCTGCCAAACTTGGTTTTTGTACTCCATCCCTTGAACTCATTACCACAGATCAGGAAGAAATGGCCATGGGCAAGGCAGTATGAGATTGCTTTCCTCAAGGTAAAGGAAAGGGTGATGTCAAGCACTGTACTCACACATTATGACCCAAATCATTTAGTGAACCTTGCCATGCATTGTTTGGGATGCCAGGATGTACAGCAGAAAAGGTGTCCAGAACTGTCAGAACCTCTTCCCTGCAGTCCCAGAGTCAACTCCTACAAGCACTACGGAGGAGACCCCAGAACCTGAAATTGTTTCAACAACCACGAGTCTCACCTGCCAAGCAGAGTCATCCTTCTTGTCAGGAAAGATGTTATTCCACAAGACAAAGAAAGCCTCCATATCCTGAGACTAAAGCTTTAGTCCTTGATGAAATGTTTAAAATTGACTATGCTGTAGATGTGTATATATTAGTTGTATTGTATAGTATACTGAATGTGTGGGTGGGTGTGTGTATATAAATTTTTTTCTCTCACTCCTAATGGGCATTTGTATATGTATTTTTCCCTCAAATCACAGGCCCTTTACCAGAGGCCTGGGAGCTTGAGGGTTCGGCACAGGCATGCTGTTCCTAGTAGTGTGCTCTTCTGGACAGAGATCATAGTTGTTGTTCCCGGGGTTTGTTGGAGCCAATCTCCCAGTCCACGTGTCACAGCTCCAAGTACTGTCTCCACTGGGATTACAGTGTATTTAACCTTCCACATCCTTTCTATCTGCTCTTTCAAGCTCTGGTATTTCTCCAGCTTCTCATATTCTTTCTTCCCGATGTTACTGTCATTTGGGATTGCCACATCTATTACTATTCTTCCGTGAATGTGGACAACTGTCTTCATTGTTACCAAAGACCCCACATGCACTTGATGTATCGTCTTTCATGTGGGCTGCTGTTAAAGTAACATTCCATTAATTCCACATTGTCCAGTCTCGTCATTCATGGTTTATTCCAGTGGCCAATTTCTCGCCATATTGTCCCAGTTCCCCAACGATCTTTAATATGGTTTCAGATATTATGGTCTCCACAGATCCCTGATCTCAACATCATCGAGGCTTTCTGGGATTACCTGGAGAGACAGAAGCTAGTGAGACAGCCGAAATCTGAAGTACCGTAGATGTCGGATTATAAGCCGCTACTTTTTTCCCACATTTTGAACAGCTTTGAACACTGCGGCCTTTACTACGGTGCGGCTAATGCATGATTTTTTTTCATGCCGCCAAAAACATTTTGCCTCGTAACAGTAGACCAATAAAATTGATGAGTAGTTCACAGAGGTCCAATGAAATTGTACGATAAATCAAGCGCACTTTCACAATTAAATTATTGTAAATCAGTCATTTGTACTCACCCTCATCAACATGGAAAACACTCGAAGAAAAGCATTGTGCTGCCTTTATGGCAGTTATTTAGTTTATAATATTTTCGCTTAGTAATTCATTTGTTAGTAATTTCTAGTTAAAGTTAGAAGTGTTTTAACTATATTTGTTTTCTGTACTACATCGCGGGATGCTATGACGTCACACCCGGTTTCGCCGCGTCTTGTGAGAAATACTGGTTTGCGATAAACGGGAAGGTGGGGGGCGAGCGGCATTAGATCTGAGCGAACGCTGCTTTTAAGTTAAAGGCGATCAATAACTTTTCCTGGTAGGCTGCAGTATATATATTTTTTACCAGTCGTTAGGAGATATTGGAATGTTGTTCAGTAAAAAAGTATACGCAACGTATATTTAAAAGTAGCCGCGTTACAGGCACGGTTCGAAAAAAAGCATTTGCAATATGTATTTGTTTATGTTACCATATGGATTTAATTAAAAGTTAAAAAATCCTCACGTGTAATATCTTTCTGTGTAAATATCTCATATTACAACGTGGGACACCTGCGGCCGAAAATCCGGTGCGGCCTAAAATCCGGCACGGCCTAAAATCCGGTGCGGCTTGTACAAGTACAAAATTGATTTTCTTTCTAAAATTAGAGCCAGCGGCTTTTAATCAGGTGCGCTCTGTAGTGCGAAATCTACGGTAAGCTCTCTGGAGATGCTCAGAACAACCTACCAGCTGCTTTTTTTCAAAAACTGCATGACTGTACCAAAGAGAATTGATGCAGTTTTAAAGGCAAAGGGTGGTCACACCAAATATTGATTTGATTTAGTTTTTTTTTTACAGAATGTTTTTACATGAGCCCAAGCTTTATCTGTCTCTCTCACACACACACACACACACACACACACACACACACACACACACACACACACACACACACACACAGTGCACATGTAAAAAAAATTTTGTAAAGTAAGCCTGCTTCTAAACATATGCGTGTGTGTTTATGTATGGATGAAAAGAGAGCAATATATTACATATTTGAGTTGAGATGCATTCTGCATTGAGTTGGAGTTTATAGCTAAGCAGGGAGGAGTGTTGTGCATTGAATATTTCAGTAATATTTGTATTGTAAATATGTTTAATAAAACATTATTTAAATGATTCATTTCGTGTTTTATGTAACAGTACATGAATGCCATGTCATCACGCCATAGGTAGATGGCTCACTAAAGTAAAATTGAAGTGAGACTCGCGTCTTCCTAATTTCCTTGTTTTCCTTTCAATTAGATTTTGTGTTTTGGAATTACAAAAACATATGTCACATCATTGTGGATCAAACGGGTGTACTGTTCTATAATGTTCTATGTAAAACCTGAAAGATATGGTGTGAGCCACAGATATATTATACAAATTGGGGGAACCAGCTGGATGGACAGTTTCTCAAATTATCATGACTAATAGTTCAGAAATGTGCTCTTTTGTGAAAAGTGCAAATGAAAGCCCTGAATTAGAAATGCATATGAATAATGGAACACAAACAGAATTGAATGAATTGAATTCAATATTACCCAATGTGTAGGACATTCACTTCAGACTTGGAAAAAGATAGGCCAAATAAATTGCTGAACAGTCAGAATTATTGGGGGTCTAAGGAGACCTGAAGTTGGTGTATGCCATGAAATATTCTGTGTTGATACAGCAAGTTACTGCAACACACGAAAATGCTGGAGGAGCTCAGCAAGCCGGGTAGCATCTATGGTTGCCCCTGCATTTTGTGTGTGTTGCTTAGATTTCCAGCATTTGCCGATCAAGTAGTTATTGCTTGTCTTAATGCCTTTAAGGATAGTGCTCTTGTTACAATAGAAGGATAATAGGTTTACTGCAGGTGTATAAAGTTACCTGTTGAACAACAAATAGAATGCAGTCAAAATATCATTCTCTTGAATGATACTTTGATTCCAGGGCTTCTTTTAGTAGAAAAAGCATTGGTTTCTCTGAATTCAGAAGATTTCAAAATTAAAAGATCAATATTTGCAAGATGTCAAGGGAAACTAAAAGGGTGGAAATTATTTCCATCGGTTTGGTAATTTAGGACAGTGTCTCAAAATTTAGAGCCAGCTTTTAAGCTGTAAACTTAAGAACAGTAGAAATTTGGAACTGTCTTCTGTAACTGCAATTGATGTTTGTTAAATAGTTAATGTTAAACATAAGAAAGATAATTTTTATTGATATCTAGGGATATAGGTAACTGATAGGTTTATGGTCATAGATGGAGGATCTCTCTGAATGGCTGAGCAGACCTGAGCTAAGTAGAAGGGGTGATTGATAATTTCGTGGCCTAAGGTAGAAGGAGTCAATTTTAGAAAACCTAGCACATTTATTTTTCAACATAGTCCCCTCCTGTGTTTACACACTTAGTCCAGCGGTCGTAGAGCATACAGATCTTGGACCTCCAGAAAGTGTACACAAATGGGTGATTGATAAGTTCGTGACCTAAGGTAGAAGGAGATGAGTTATACAGCTCTCATTACATGCACATGCAGGTCAACTCTTTGAGTGAAAATGCAGAAAGCTTGAAGTTAATAACTCATCAGGGGTGATTGGTAAGTTTGTGGCCTAAGGTAGAAGGAGATGAGTTATTAACTTCAAAGTTTCTGCAGAATCATCTCCCTCTACCTTAGGCCACGAACTTATCAATCACCCATCTGTGGACACTTTCTGGAGCTCCAAGATCCGGATGCTCCACAACCGCTGGTCTAAGTGTGTAAACGTAGGAGGGTACTCTGTTGAAAAATAAATGTGCTAGGTTTTCTAAAATTGAGTCCTTCTACCTTAGACCACGAGCATATCAATCACCCCTCGTAATTGGTTTGTATGCCTAGAAATCCATCTGCATTGACCAAGCTTTTATATGAATGTACAGTTTGGTAGAGTCTTAATCTATTACCAGTTGTAAATTGTGAAAACACTTAGCAAAATAGTTTTGTTGCATTGCACTCACTGTATGTTTTTTTGTATTTTAGGTATCCAGACCATTGACTCTACACAGGCTCTTTTTCTTCCTGTTGGGGCATCAGTCTCTCTGTTGGTGATGTTTTTCTTCTTTGATTCTGTTCAGGTGGTGTTTACAATATGCACTGCAGGTATGTTTGAAGAACATTATTTTCCTTTTTAATATATTTGCACTACAGCATTATAAGTGATACAAAATATGGTACATGAATATTCTTAAAATTCTTAATCTTACTAAAGAAAATGTGTGGATAAAAGTGCTACCAAAATATTAAAAGATTTTGATGTGAACTGGTGTTTGTAAGTTACTCAATGACTTTTAGTCTGTGGTAGTTAGAGCAGTTCCAAATTGCATGATGAATTTTGAAGAGTGCAGCTGAGTTGTGAACAAAAACAAAAACTGTAGAAATGTAGTACTTATATCTTACTAATTAAGTAATGATCCGTGGCATTTCATTTCCTGGGATGTGATTGATTTGCTGTGTAGGTTCTTGTTACGTCACCCTGTTGGCTCTAGTCTAAGGGTGTTGGAGAAGCAACGTTAAAAACAAGTCCACCTTCAGTGCTGTACGCCAGCAGCAACAGAAAAAACAGACAGAGAGAGGCCGTCCTATTTACATTGTATTTATAGCAACCAAATCCAATGGAGTAATACAGAAGCGGAAATCCACAATCCGAAAACACAAGTTTGTAAATACGAAAACCAGTGCAACTCTTTAACGATCAATTCTCCCCAATGGCTCTCTCTCCCTCTTCTTGGATGCTGGCTTTTTATAATTGCGCTCTGAAAATCCCGATTGGAGCAGTCCTGACAAAGGGGCAGGTCCAGCAGAGCTCTAAATGGAGATTGAGAGGAAAGCTAGACGGAGAGAGAACAGATAACAAAAGCACAGGTGCAGGCATGTAATACCCCCAACCCACAAGAACAGGCTTGTCGCAACTTTTCAAAAATAACACTAACTCATGGACCGAGACAATGTGTCTGCCAGTACTTTTTTGCTCCCTTTCTTATAACGAATATCAATATTGTAATTTTAGGCAATCAAAGACCAGCACGTAAGGCATTGGTTCTGCATGTGAGAGAGAAAAACAATGAGATTGTAGCTTGTGTGTACTACTACTGAGAGAGAGAGTGGAACCTATGTAAACTTCGAAGTGTATTGCATCTTGCGCAAGGATTACTTTTTTTGGTTTCCTATTCAACTTGCAACATTTTTACTTCCAACTGTTTCGCCAGGGCATTCTTTTCCTTCTTTGCTCCATCAAGAGCCTTAATGTATTCGTCTCAAGATTGTCAAAAGCCACACGATGCCTGCTACTTTCATCTTCAGTATCCTCAAACCTGGCCCTTTCCGACTCCAACTGAGTTAGCAGCTTGCTTTTCTCTTGACGCAATAAGCTGTTTTGTGAATTCAATAAGGAGATTTTCATTCAAAGAGTAAGCAGTTCTTCTGAGACAGTCCGCTGTTCTCCTACAGCAGCTGCAAGTTGAGTTTGACCATCAGCTAGTCGAGTAGACATGCCCTTTTCCAGTTTTTTCCAGGTTGCTGACTGTCCCACACACGTGGCCTGTGGATTTTCAATCTGTCATAGAAGTGGTCTGCTTGCAGGTGTAACCCTTTGGCTTAAACTCCTGGTTTTAATTATCTGCTTCTTGAAGTCTCTGTTGGAAGTTCACTAATCCCTGACACAATTAGTCCTCCTTCCTGTTGTTCAGCCTGTTAGAGACCCAACCTCAGATCTGCAACTTAAACTGCTAATGCCACGTTGCTCCCTTGCCTCTTCTTGGGCTCGCTCCAGGGCCATGGACAGTGCTTAATTGGTTTTAATCTCATGACTCAGAGCTACTTCCTGGGCTTCACTATCTTCAGCTGTATTTACCCTATGTAGCTCTGCAAGCTCCTTATTCTACGTTGTTGCAAGAGTGCAGCTACTGCCTCTGGCTGGTAGCAGAGGCCTTAATCCTGACTCTGATGAACCCACTCACTAGGTCTGATTGTAAATGGGTCATGTGTAGCAGAACTCTTAAAAACCCCACCTCAATCCTCTGCACTAAGACTGTGACCCACAAAACGTGTCCTCAGAAAAATCTAGTGCATCAGAGCATATAAAAGACTGTTGCACAGTATCATGCGGCATGATCAGCAAGACCTGTTTATTTACCTTACCAGACTTAGAAACTAGCCCATGGAATATGAAAGGCATATAGCTAGGATTAGGCTTGGATTCTGGGTCAGCTGAAGCCCGAAGAACACCATGGACTGTTTTCATCAGGCCCACACCTTGAGATTGGTCAGAATGCTTCCACTGCCATTTACACCTCAGGCTCATGTAGTCCACAATTAAATGACCTGACCCGTGACAATAAAAACACTTAGGCTCTTTCTTTGAATGAGGTGAAGTAGGAGGCTGTTTCTCATTGTGAGCTTTGGCAACGTAGACCCCTTTCTCACTGCTCTGAGCTACTGCACGGTGAGATGCAAATATATTCTTGTGCACAAGGCTAAATTCATCCACTAACACAGCAGCTGGAGACAAGGAATGTACTTTTTATTCATTCAGGTACAGCTCAGGTAAGCAATCTTAAAATCCTCCAAATGTATCAGCTCCCGAAGAGAGCCAAAGTTCGTCACCTTATTTGACATGCGCCATTTATCAAAGAGATGGCCTTTCTTCCTTGCAAACTCAACATAGGTCTGAGTTGTGATATTTTTATAAACCCTTATGTGCTGTCTGCACACCTTGGGCACCAGCTCATACGCACGCAAGACAGCAGCTTTAACAGTTTCATAATTGTCTGTTGGACAGCGACAACAGAGCATACCACCTGTGCTTTTCCCACAAACCTCCACTGCATTAAGAGAGGCCAGACACCGTAGGCTATTGCAATGGCGCTGCAATGCTCTCAAACGTGCTGAAGTACGAATCCACCTCACTGTCCTTCTCAGCCTCTGGCTGCAATCTGCGAACCTTCAGTCACCAGCTTAGCTTAGCTTGCAGCGCATGCTTTTTTCTCCTCTGAGGCAAGCTACAGCCAGCAAACCTTCATTCCCAGACACAGTGGACACATAAGGTGGCAACGTGACTTTGGCCCCAGCCTGAGCCTCCACCTGCTGTACCTCTTGCCCCTCAGACTTCTCAGCTGTGGGTACCTTTTCCCCCATCAGGCGCCTGCAGACCAAGCAGGAAAACACCACACTCCATCAGACCTTCAAGCATAGCATGTTTAATGACCATTTTCAGGGCTTGTTTCACCACAGGAATACTAAAGTGTTCTGCCAAAGCCAGCAAGTCTTCCTTATGGCACTTGTCTATTTGCTGTACTGTAGGATCAGTTGAAAACGCCTGCACACTAAACTGGTCCATATCCACACTGAGAGATTTTCACCCAAACAGTATTGAGTTGAAACACAATGAGTGACACCAGCCAAATCAGTCAGCATGGTTTAAGAGCAAAAAACAAAGTACACTGCAGATGCTGTGGTCAAATAAACACGTACAAACAAGCTGGATGAACTCAGCAGGTCGGGCAGCATCCGTTGAAAGGAGCAGTCAGTGTTTCGGGCCAAGACCCTTCGTCAGGACTAAAGAAGGAGGGGGCAGAGGCCCTATAAAGAAGGTGGGGGGAGGATGGAATGTGTTAGGTGAAAAACCAATCGGAAAGATCAAGGGGTGGGGGAGGGGATAGGCAAGAGAGGTGAAGAAGGAATCTAAGGGGAAAACACTATGGGTAGTAGAACAAGGCAGAATCATGAGAGAGGTGATAGGCAGCTAGAAGAGGAGACAGAGTTAAAGTGGGATGGGGGAAGAGAGAGGGAGGGAATTATCGGAAGTTGGAGAATTCAATGTTCATACCAAGGGACTGGAGACTACCCAGACGTTATATGAGTTGCAACCTGAGTTTGGCCTCATCATGGCAGTAGACGAGGCCATGTATGGACATATCCGAATGGGAATGTGAAGCAGAGTTGAAGTAAGTGGCAACCGGGAGATCCTGTCTATTGTGGTGGATGGAGTGGAGGTGCTCAACGAAGCAGTCCCCCAATCTGCGTCGGGTCTCGCCGATGTAGAGGAGGCCGCACCGGGAGCACCGGATGCAGTAGATTACCCCAACAGACTCATAAGTGAAGTATTACCTCACCTGGAAGGACTGTTTAAGAGCACTGTCCAGTCCCTGTCTACCTAACCAACAAGTACTATCTAAACCCTAGCTGCTCTTCAAGGGCTTGCTGGACTTGGGGCGGCTTTAAACGCTCAACTCTGAGATAAGATGTCCAACAGTGTACCCCCACTGGGGATTAAATCTCCACCCAGGATTACTCTCCAAAACAAAAGATAGAAAATAGCAAACTAGTGTTCCAATGGAAGGAGTGAACACACTAACTTAACATGAGAATACTCAATAGCAAGGTGATCAATCATTAAAGAAAGTAAACAACTCATCCTTTACAAAAGGATCTGACTCCAACAGGATGTATCCCAGACGAGCCCCCAGTTTATGTTATGCCCCCCCGTTGGCTCTATTCTAAGGGTGTTGGGGAAGCATCATAAAAACAAGTCCTCCCTCAGTGCCATGTGCCAGCTACATGGGAAAAGGACATGGCAGATACAGGAGGCCCTATTTGCAATATGTTTACAGTATTTACAGCAGTGATCCAAAGATATCAAATCCAGGGGAGTAATCCAAAAGCTAAAATCCACAATATGAGAACACAGGTCAGAATACGAAAACTACAAGTTTGTAAAAACAAGAACTAGCACAATTCTTTAATAGTCAACTCTCCCTTTCCCCAGATGCTGACCTTTTCAAATTGCACTCTCCAAATCCCGATTGGAGTAATTCTGACAAAGCGGTAGGTCTAGCAGTACTCTAAATGGAGATTGAGAGGGGCCCAGCACAGCTGAAGCAAGGAAAGTTGGGCAGAGAGAGAACAAATAACAAAAAGATGGGCGTGACATGTAACAGTCTGTTGTGCAAAAGGTGTTTTGCATAGGCTGGCACAAACCCCAGGAATAGCCAAGAGAGAGCTAGGAGTCCTGAAGGTGGGCTGATGAAGCAGCTGAACTTTGGGAATACATTAAAAAATAACTGGCCAAGGTTACTGAAGGTATGGCTATCAGATTTGTTAGTGAACAATAAGGGTGAAGAGATTGACCTGGAGCATATCTGACAAAAACCAAATTTAGATTGATCCAAGTAGAAAAGCTCTTTGGACTTGATTAAACATAGCATACAGGAGGACACTATTTTAAGTTCCAAATGCATAACATTGGGGAAACCATTTTTGGTCATCTATAAAAATGGAAATTATTTTCCAAAACTTGTCATTTTGCTTTACCTGGGTAATAGCATATATTTACAAGGCTGCGTAGGTAGATAGAGAGAATGTGATAATGATGTTTTTTAATATATTAATGGATGAGATTAGTTACAAATATATTTAATTTTACAGGAAAATATGCAAATACCAGTTATATGATTCTTAATGCACTGGACTTCACTGTGTAATGCAGTCATTTTTCTACTTGTTGGTTTTTGAAGAGAGATTTTAAAAAACTTTTTCAGAATTTCAGAGTATGAAGTACATATTTGATGAAGTACAGGCAATAAATTGCCCTAAAAATAAGCTTTCGAAGTTTCTGTTCCTCCATTTCTTGAGAAAATGTTAATTGGAGAATCTGCTGGGGGGGGGATGGGTGGGAGAACAAAAAGACAGACTAAACCAAAGGTAGTGTGGTAGTGTGTATCACTTTGGGACAGAAACCCAGGAATAATCAGATTCAGACTTACTTGTTTTTTTCTCAAATAGTTCACAAAAATAATTGTCAGGAAATATCAAAAATGTTTGTTAAACAAAAAATGTAGAAATATTCGTTAAAGATGTGCTTACTTTGGAGAAAAAATTTATATTATTTTCTATGGTAATCATGTTGCAGATGCATTTTAAAATTGCTTGCATATTTTGTGTTCTGCTCTTTGTCCCATGTTTAATAGGAAACACATTTTTCAGTTTTAATTTTCATTTTACTCCTTTTAAAGAAGTGAGTTTTTATGTCCATTGGCCTATATCCCTACAAGTTATCTATTGTTACTTTGGAAAGTAGAAAATATAACAAAACGTACTATAGAACAAGCAGAAACCAAAAGGACAGTTTGCTGTGTGTACCAACTACAAGGTAAAGTTTTCCAAGTTGTTAAACATTGGCCGCAATAGAGCCATTATATGCAATGATTAAAGTGCTGCAGGTTATTTTCATATGTTAGGCTCTGTATGCTTTTGGTTAAATATCATAAGAGGTACATTTGGCTTTGCTTACAGTTTCTTAAAAAGAATTGTGTCAGCCCTCTCTTATTTCTTTGTTAGTAACTTATCGGCTTGGGAAGTACTATTTGGAATAGGTATTTGTTTATACCCTTGCATTTTATTGCAGTGTGTTCAGCCTCAATGCAAGAACAGTTTGGCACAAAACTATTAAATTTCAATCATATTTTTCTCTTTGAAATTCAAGTAAAGTTTGATGTTGGGAAAATGAAAGCTCCAGACAGCTTTTAGGTCAACGGCTTGTAACAGTTGTACTACTTGGAATGTTTTTTTATTTACGAGTCCGTCGAGAATTCAACTAGTTCCTACCATGTGATGACAACCAGAAATCTTGTTATTTTGGCATGCATTTTAGGGCTTTTTAGTTGATTGGTGTCATTCTGCACAAATTTCTAATGTACTTTAGGAAAATGTCTACACCAGAGATTTGGACAAAACATTTTCCAGCATTAGGTGTAATAATTTCTGAGGTCACGTGCTTCAGATATTAGGACCAAGCCTCTACTCCACCTCTTCTCTCATCATCACCATTGGAGAGTCTCAGAAGTTGCCAACTTACTACCCTGGGTCAAAGTATAGCAATACAGCCCTGTCTGCTGTGCCAAACCTCAGTGACTCCAGGCAAGGCCATTAAATCTGTATGGACAGGAAGGTGATAAGTTGTGAGGAAAGGAAAGTGTGGAGGGTGAGGGGGCATAGAAAAATTTTTATGCAAGGGCAGTCAAAAGAGAGATTAAGGAAGTGTGGAATGGTCAAACTAGGCTTTGACCTTGATCTGAGATGTCATTTCCCCACTCAGATACTGCCTGACCTGCTGAGTTCCAGCAACTGCCATCTCTTGTGTCTCTTTTAGACGAAGACTTGTTTGCCTAAAATACAGTCGGCCCTCCTTATCCGCGGATTCCGCATGCGCGAATTCAACCAAACGCAAAAACCCGGAAGTGCTCTTCCAGCACTTGTTGTTCGAGCATGTACAGACTTGCTTTTCTTGTCATTATTCCCTAAACAGTGCAGTATAACAACCATTTTACATAGCATTTACATTGAATTAGGTATTATAAGTAATCAAGAGATGATTTAAAGTATACGGGAGGATGTGCGTGGATTATCGTGCATTGGGATTGAAAAAAATCGGAAGTTCTCTTACTAAGTAAGTCGGAACAGGTACATCCGGTATTATTTAGCGTCAGTTAGTCAAACGTTTGTCTTAGTATATAGTATATATTTTACCTTTCTATGCATATAAAACACTTAAGAACGTATGTTTCAGCGCCGAGCTCGGGAACGGAATTTTCTGAGTTTGATCCAGTGACAGACCACTTCTGAGCGCGCTCTCCACTGTACCAGGTTGATGTGGAGGATCAAAAACTCAAAACCCCAAAACCCAATAATTAAACCGCTGTGTTGCTTAGTTATAATTGTAGCTTTCATCAGGGCAGAGCCTTTCTCACTTTATCCTTTAAATTGTTCCGATCATTGACTGACGTAGCCTAACGCTTTTACAGTGACCGATGGCGTATCACCTCTTACCAATCGCTTTATTATTTCCACTTTATTTTCAATCGTGATCGTGATTATTTTTGTGAACAGAAACACTGCGCATTCAGAGCTCTGGTGCTGGGTCCTAATGTTCACCGCACTGAGACAGGTTAAATAAGGTCTGGGGTTCCGCTGGGTCCTAAGGTTCAGTGCATTGAGACAGGTTGAATAAGGGACTTGAGCATCCGCGAATCTTTGTATCTGCGAGGGGTCCCGGAACCAATTCCCCGTGGATAAGGAGGGCCGACTGTATAGCAGAACGAAATACTTCTATAAGAAGCTTTAGAAGCTTCTCCTACCCCTGGTGCCTTCCAGTGCTCTTGAACAGAATAGCCTATAAAGAAGAGTGGATACAGCCCAGTCCATCCCAGTTAAAGCCCTTCCGACCATTGCACACATCTACAAAAAGTTATGTTGAAGGAAAGCAGCATCGATCATCAAGGATCCCCATGCTCTCTTCTTGCTGTTGCCATTGTGCAAGAACTACAGGAGCCTTATTTCCCACATAACCAGGTTCAAAAACAGTTATTAATTGTCAACCACCAACCAGGCTCCTGTGCCAGAGTAGATGACTTCACTCACACAAACACTGATTCCACAACCTATGGACTTACTTTCAGGGACTCTGGAACTCGTGTTCTCAATATCTATCTGTCTATTTTATTTCGTATTTGTAGTTTGTTGTCTTCTGCACGTTGGTTGCTTGTCCATCTTTATGTTGTAGTGTTTCATTGATTCGATTATGTTTCTTAGTCTTTACTGTGAAAGCATACAAGAAAATTGATCTTGGGGTAGTATATGGTGACAATATACTTTGATAATAAATTTTCTTTGAACTTTCCTTCCCCTCACTTTTTGATTTCTGAAATATCAATAATGCACCTTCACCAGCAGATTCCTGAGTTGATAATGAACCCATGAACACTACCTCACTATTTTTGCTCTCTTTTTGCACTGCTTATTTTATTTAATTTTTAATATCTATTGATTGTAATTTATAGTTTTTATTATGTATTGCTGCTGTAAAACAAATTTCATGACATGCCAGTGAAATTAATCCTGATTTTCATTCTGAATAGAAATGTTAATATCCAAACCTATTTTCATTTTAACATTATTAATGTTTGAGAAATCAAATATTCTAATGCAATTACAAAAGTATATTGTAAAAGGTTCTAAATGAGTATTGTCTTGAATATCAGAGAATCCTCCAAACTTCGGTGACTTTTATCAGTTTCTCACCTATCCCAATTAGGAAAGCTTTTATCAGGTATCTAAGAATATCAATGTTCAATGTTTGCATTATAGAAGTGAGTAAATTATAGAAAGATGCTTTGGCAAAAGAAAATTGCATCTGCAAACTGTAGAACTATAACAGGCCTTTAATTGCAGTTAACAAGCATGATTAACGCAAAAACAAATTAACATGTTAATTATTTAATTTGCTAATTGCATGTATTAAACAAAAAATGCCCAGATTTTCCAGGCAGTAGTGAATTGCCTGCACTTGTTGTTGTCTGATGGACTCTGTGTGTAATTATTGTGGGATCTTCACAATAATATCCTTCCTGAAGGGTCCTTAAAAGGTAGCATTACTCACATCACAAAGGAGAGGAAATGTAAAGAAGGCTCAAACAACAAGTACTCTGAAAATAAACTTCGGCATGGTATGGTGCCTTGCTTCTAGGCTTTGTCAGTTGTCAAAAGTATGTCTTTGACTCTGCCATTCAAAAGCATTTTAAATACTGTTAATATAATCATATAGTTAATCCAGTTTGACTAAAAGAAATATAAATGGCTGTGTTCTGTTATTGCTCAAATGTGATTGAGGTAGCAATGATATTTATAGTCATGAGAGATGTAGCCTGCAAACAGACCCTTCATCTCACTGAGCCCATGCGAACTATCAAAAATCAATATTCACCAATGTTATATTAATCCCAGTTTTTAAAGATTTCCCCACATTCTTATCAACCACCTCAACATTTCACCCCTCACTTTCTCATTAATTTGGGGCAGCTTACAGTAGCCAATTAACCTGCCAACTTGCAAATCTTTAAGATGTGGGAGGAAATAGTACCACCCAACACAAGTTCATGATCAAAGAGTTTTAAAAAAAAATCCAGAGGTTGGTGGGGTGGTAGGTGAGGTCTGACAAAGGGTCTCAGCCCGAAACGTTGACTGCTCATTTCAACGGATGCTGCCCGACCTGCTGAGTTCATCCAGCTTGTTTGTACAAGTTCATGATCACAGGGAGAACATGCAAAATCCACAGTGCACCAGAGATCAGGAATGCATTTGGGTTTCTGTGAGGTAGTGGCTAAAATCTCTCATCAGCCTGAAAATAACAAGTTGTCTACCTGAAAGTGTTCAGTTTTCCATATATATTTGGCCACCATGAATTCAAACATGAAATTGCAGAACGCTTATGAATTCCAGGCCAGTCACAGCAGTTTTGTGATATATATAGGTCTGATCTGCATGCCTATACTTCACATTAGTTGTTGAGTGGGAGTGGATGTTTATGGTTTGAGGTTGGAATTTCCCTTAAAACTTTTAAGATTTATTGCCCTGACATCGATTTTTTTTTAAAAACCTGCATCTCATGGAGAAAGCGGAACAGAAGAAGTGATGTTGGCATTTATTTTGTTAGTTATTCCTTCTAATGATTTTGGCTTTGCGCAAAAAATGTGAAAATATGGAATTAGAAAAATTTTCTTTGTGTTTACAAGTGTGCTTCATGCGTGGGATGAAATAAGTTGAACATTAATCATTCAGTTGGTATACAAATTTAGTTATCATTGAAGCATTTCCTTGTAGAATTTTTTGAATATTGGTGCCCTCTTGCTTAAGTTCATTACAGGTTTGTGTTGTAGGATGTTGACTGATAATTTATATACAGTTTTAATTCCTGCTAATAGTTCACATTTAAGTTGGAAAACCTTTTGTTCATGAGAGCAAATAATAGCATCTGCTTCCAATTTTAATGAAATTGTTATTTGATTTGTACTTGCATCTCCCTAGGTAATCCTTTTGAATGATGCAGACATTTTTAAATTCTGAGTGAATAATCTGAGCTGAGTCTCAAGTTCTGTGTGTTGATAATATTCTCATTAGCTGAAGCTCACAATGGATTTTTTTTTTCAGTTCTTGCAACAATAGCATTTGCCTTTCTGCTGCTTCCAATGTGCCAGTATTTAACAAGAGCCTGCTCAACTCAGAACAAGTAAGAATTTATTATTCCATCTGTTTTCTTCAAGGTGAACTTTGTTGTATAACAACTATGTTGTAATTTTACATTTTACATTTTCTTTTCGTTTACTAGAAGAGAAAGATCTGTCTTTTAATGCACACAAATTCTCTTGACTGCATATATGGAATGCTTTATGTTGTGTATGCTTGTATAAAATTCCTTTATTCAGGTTAATATAAAAATTTGTTCAGCCATAACTGAAAATTTATATTGGTAATAAGTTATCAAAGATAGCGGTAAAGAATTTGATTTCTATTGATTCATGATTGTTTATTGTCATTCTTTAGCACACAAATGTAAAAGAGAATTAAATGATTGTTACTCTGAATCCAGTGCAGCAGAAAAAACACAGTAAACATAAGGAACACAACAGGAAAAAAACAATAAATGTGTAAGATATGTGTAAAAACCAGTAAATGTGTAAGATAAGCTTCTATACATAGACTGATTGTATGGACATAAAGTGACATTAGGTACCGGAGTATCTATAGAAAGGGACTGATAAGATTTGATAGAGTAGGGGTGATATATAATTATGATGCCATATGCTCATGAGTTTTTATATAGCTAAAGATCTTTTCAACTGTAATCAAAAGGAATTGTTGTAATATTTGAAATATGGCAATTTTCACACAACAGGATTCTGGTAATAGCCATAGATTGTGGTTTGATGACCTGTTTTGTATATGGGCTCACACAGGAAGAGATACCCCTTTACTGCCTCATCAATAATAATGATGTGGGTTATTTTGTTTCTGAAAAGTTGTCTATATAACATGTCAGAGTTTGAGCTGTTGCTGTAGTGTATTCTGAATTCTTAGCAGTCCTTGGAAAGCCAGAATTGTCATGTTTAGATTGATAAATGTATTTCATTATATCAGCCCACTAGTAAACTCAGATATTTGTGAGTTAACAGTCTGGTTGCGATAAGGACTTGCACTTGTTTATTCCACTTTCGATTTCCACCTTTCTTGCCCATCCTGTGGATAGTTTCAACCTCCCTCCCCTTGAGTATTATTGACTCCATTTGTAAGTTAGTGAAAACTGCAGGAGGGGAGGCTGAGGGGAGTACAGCACATGTGATGGAGCAGTTAAGCAAAAAGAGGGAAGGGCAGACAAAAGGCTGAAATAAAAGTGAACAGATATAGAGGGAAAGTCATGTAAAAGAAGCGAAAAGGAGAGGGGAAAATGGGAGAGAAAATCTATATAAGGTTACAGACTCCATATAGTTCCACTTATTAAAAATTAGAAGATACCTATCCTATTGGAATAGTAGTCAGCAATGTTACTGGAATGCAGGCATTCTCTGTAGGACTTTATTGGTATATGCTTAAGGTCATGCAGTTTTAATACTTTTTTATATTAGATTTTGTTGTAATAATTTGCTGTGCTGCTTTGTCTCACAAGATTGTCATGGCTAAAAATTAATGGTTTCCAAAAATTAGTGAGGAATGGCATAACATTCCACAAAGGGTACAATAATAATTCCCAAATTTGGCATCATAAAAGTAAAACTTATTTCTATGCAATTACAGAAAATCAATGGGCTTAATTATAATTGAGGAACAAGAATCCCAAAAGACTGCCAAAACTCGTGCAATCTCATGTACAGAAAATTGACTTAGACTTAATTGCTTAACACCCTACAGTGGTTTAGCATATTATTGCTTCATATTAGGAAAGAAAGGCCTCGTAAAACCTCAGAGCCTGTTTAGTTAGTATTAGGTTCCGCATCTGTTTTGGGGTATTTAATTGATTGTTACTGCAATTAAGTTTTTAGATATGTTTTAGAATTTAGCCCAGGAATATAGAGGCCAGTTCATTCACTAAACATAGAACAGCAATGAAACTACTGATTTACCGATTTGAATCTCACAATAAAGCTACCATTAGAGTCAGACTATTCCCATATTGTTTCTTCCAAGGTGTGCTAGTGCTACACCGGGGGTGGGGGGGGGGGGGTGGAGCTGATAGGAGAGTGATTGTGGGGCAGGATGTTGTTAGCTTATATACAAAGTCAGGAATCGAAAAGTTGAGCATGGTGGGACTGATGTTCTGACTTGTGCATATTTCAATGCAAGGAATATTTTTGAAAAGGTGAATGAGCTTAGGGCATGAATCAGCATGTGGAATTAAGACATTGCAGCCATTAAGAGGCTAGGTTGGAGGAGGTTCTGGCATTCCATTGTTTTAGATGTGATAGAGTAAGAGGGATAAAGGGAGAGGGGTGGAATTATTAGGGAAAATATGCAGTGCTCAGACAGGACTATTAGTCTACTGAGACTATTATGGGTGGAACTGAGAAATAAGTAAGGGGCGACCACGTTAATGAGGTTATATTATCGATCACCCAATAGTTAGCAGGATTTAGAGGAGCAGATTTGTAGAGAGATCGTGGACTAGTTTAAAGTTGCATAGTTGGTGATTTTAACTTTTCACATATTGACTGGGATAGAGTTTGTCAGCTGTGTTCAGGAAAACATCCTTAATCAATACATAGAGGTCCCAACCCAAGAGAGTGCAATACTAGATCTCCTTTTAGGGAATGAGATGGGGTAGGTGACAGTGGTTTGTGTTGGGAAGCACTTTGCATCTAGTGATCATAACGCCATTAGTTTCAAGATGATTATAGAAAAAGCAAGGTCTGGTCTTCAGGTTGAGAGTCTAAATCAGAGAAATGCCAATTTTGATGGTATCAGAAAGGATCCAGCAAATGTGAATTGGGACTGGTTGTTTTCTGACAAAGGTCAGGTGCTTGGTAAGTGAGAGACCTTCAAAAATGAAATTTTAAGAGTACAGAGTTTGTATGTTCCTTTCAGAATAAATGGTAAGGAGAGCAGGTTTTGGGAACTTTGGTTTTTGAGAGATATTGAGGCCTTGGTTAAGGAGGAGGTACATAGTAAGTATAGGCAGGAAGGAATAAATGAGGTACTTGAGTATAAGAAATGCAAAAGAACACTTAAGAAGGAAATCAGGAGGGCTGAAAGAAAGAGTTAGATTGCTGTAGCAGACAAGGTGAAGGAGAATCCCAAGGGCTTCTACAGATATATTAACAGCAAAAGGATAGCAAAAGATGATATTGGTTTTCTTGATGATCAGAGTGGCATCTGGAGCCAAAAGAGTTGGGGGGAGATACTAACTGGATCTTTTGCATCTGCATTTACTTGGGAGACAGACACAGAGTCTGTAGAAGTGAGGCAAAACAGAACAATTTACATAATAAAATAAATGCCAAATGAGTTCTGTGTGTGGGGCACAAAGCACAGAGAATGAGATATTGAAAGGTGATCGCTAGCCAGAGAAACTTATTTAGCATGACTCACAACTGTAAATAGAGCACCACAGTACCAAAACATACCCTTCAGCCCATCTTGTCTGTGCTGAGCTATTAATCTGCATCACCCCTTTGACCTGGATTTGGGCCAACACCCTCCCTACCCTTCCCATTGGTGTATTTGTACAAATTTTCCTTAAATGCTGAAATTGAATCCCTATCTATTACTTCTGCTGGCAGCCTATTCCACACTCTCACCAACCCTCTGTGAAGAAGCTCACCCTTGTGTTTCCCATAAACATTTCATCTTTCACCCTTAACCCATGATCACCAGTCTAATCTCACCCAATCTGAGTGGAAAAAGATTTGGACTTAACCCTATCTATGTTCCATTAAAGGTCTGTCTGGAGGTAGTCAGTTGCTGCTGATGATTACAAATTTGTCAAAAATCACGTCTGTGCCCATGCACCTGACCCTAAAGGTCAAATCCCAAGTACAGTGTTAGTCTTAAATTGGGCAGTGTAGGTTCACAACTCTGACGCTTAATGCAGTTCTGTGGTGGCTCTTTTGTTCAGCTGTATCAAAATGTTTGATTTTAAACATTTTGGAGTTTGTTTTGGAAAATATTCCCAGTTTTTGTGTAGGGACTTAAGAAAATGCATAGTTATTGCAAAAATGAACTTTAAATCCTCATCAAGGGATCAGAAGTGGAAAGGTTGAGCAATTTCTAGTTCTAGGGGTTCAACATCCCTGAGGATCTATCCAGGGCCCAACATATCGATGCTGTTACAAACAAGGCAACACTGCAGCTATATTTCATTAGGCATTTGAGGAGATTTGGTATGTCAGTGAAGACACTTGTAAGTGTCTACATGGACCATGGAGAGCACCCTAGATCATCGTCTGGCATGGGCTGGGGGGTGGGGGGCTACTACACAGTATCAAAATAAGCTGCAGAAAGTTGAAAACTCAGTCGCTCCGTTCTGGGCACTAGCCTTCCCAGCATCCAGCGATGCCTCAAAAAGGCAGCATCTATGATTAAGGACCCCCATCACCCAGGACATGCCCTCTTCTCATTCCTCCTCAGGGAGGAGGTATAGGAGCCTGAAAGCACACACTTGTTCCCCGCTGCCATCTGATCTTTGAATGGATATTGAACCATGAATCCTACTTCACTACTACTTTTGTTTTCTCTTTTGCACTAATTATATAATTTATCTTTTAGAAAATATATATATGCTTACAGTAATTTAGTTTTTTTTATAATATATTTCAGTGTACTGCTGCCACATAACAACAACTTTCAGGGCTTATTCCAGTGATATTCTGATTCTAAATCTGGTGGAGGGAGTTCTTTGCAAGGGAGACTTTGTTTATAATTGTAAATATGTAATAAGCCCTTGATTCTGTTCCTTCATTTGATGCACCTGTGGATTAGAGTGAAAATTCTTTCTCATTTAACCTGTCATGGAGCAAGCATGCTTTTTCATGTCAGAACACTAGCAGCTCATACTAATATCATTTGCTGCCAATTTCCATTGGAACTGGAAGCAGTGTATTTTGTGTATGTTTATATTGATAAAAACAACAAACTATAATTCCTGTTGTTCTTTCAGAATTTCATTTGGCTGCTGTGGACGATTCACTGCTGCTGAGCTACTATCATTTACTCTTTCAGTCTTGCTTGTGCTTATCTGGGTATTAACGGGGCACTGGCTACTAATGGATGGTGAGTAAAACAATGTGAATTATTGTAACCATTGGATTAAAGCTAATTCGCTTTATTGCACTTGACTATCAAGAAATGAAGGTAGTTGTGAATCACATATTATCTTTCTATAGCTATTTCATCATGCAAAGTGTATTTTTATCTGGCAGACCTAATGATAAAACTTTGAAGTTACTCAAGTGGTATGAGAATATGTGTTGTTCAGCTTGAATTGAATGCCATTGTGATTGTACGAAAAGGATATTTTAGTGTTAGTGTATTGGAGAATTTTATATCCTAGGAATTTGTTTGATGGTACTCTTCAGTTGACAGTGTTATGCAGCTGAAATCTGATCTTTCCATGAAAGAAGCACAATAGTGATAATTTCCTTTATATGCTGCACGGAAAATTGAACCATGCACTTTAATTGCTCATGCACATCTCTTTAGGAGGACCCCAACACTCTGAGTGATTCCCCCCCCCCCCCCCCATCAGTTCATACAACATTGTTCGATAGTAGTGCCTTCCTCTTGATGATTGCAGGGTTGATAAGTCCCCGATCCTTGGTTTCCCACTCTATCTAGAATTCAAGTATTTCTTAAACTGTCCTCTGATGTTAATTTATTTCACTGTAATGTGACTTCACTGTGAAAATAGTTGTCGGTCTGCATGTTTGATGTTCTTTATTAGATTATTGACATTGAAATTCGCCTCTACAATTGCACTATTTGCATAGATTTCTGCAATATTAGAATGAAATTTTTCAGTGGCAGCTGTGAGATGAGGATTTGATTCCTGCCACTTTCTACAAGGAATTTGTGAGTTCCTCCCACATTCCAAAGATGTATGCTTAGGGTCAGTAAATTATGAGTATGCTATTTTGACACTGGAAACACGTGTGGGCTGCCCGGCACAAATCTCACTGATTTGATTTGATGCTACCAGCACATTTCACTGTATGATTTGATGTACGTGTGGCAAAGAAAACCAATCTTTGGTATATATTTATGCAAATAATGTGATTTTTTTTCTTTGAATGGTATGTGATTGTACAAACATTGGGCTAAAAAAATATCTTGCACAAATCTGGGGATTTTTTTAAAAACTCATTCATAGGTTGAGAATGTTGCTGGTTTGACATTTATTGCCTTTCCCCAATTACACTTCAACCTACTCAACTAGGCTGTTATAGAGGGCAATCAGGAGCCAATTACATCGGTTGATCTTGGGCCACTTGCAGGCCAGACACATTAGGAATGGCAGATTTTTTTCCTTTAAAGCGCATTAGTGAAACAGAACAGTCATGGTACATATTTGTACCAATGACATAGGTAGGAAAAGGGATGAGGTCCTGAAAAGAGAATATAGGGAGTTAGGCAGAAAGCTGAAAAGCAGGATCTGAGGGGTAGTAATCTCTGGATTGTTGTCAGTGCCACACACCAGTGAGGGTAGGAATAGGATGATCTGGCAGATCAGGGATTGGTACATGGGGCAGGGTTTCAGATTTCTGAATGATTGGGATCTCTTTCTAGGGAAGGTATGACCTGTATAAAAAGGACAGGTTACATCTGAACTTGACAGGGACCAATATCCTTGCGGGCATATTTGTTAGAACTTTTTGGAGGTGGAGTTTAAATTAATTTGGCTGGGCAGTGGGAACTGGAGTGATAGTGCTGAGGATGGGTCAGTTGGTATAGTAGTAAATGTAGTGTGTAGTGAGACTAAGGAAGGTCATGCAGATGACAGGACAAAATTTCAGTCAGTGCGATAAGTTGGAAGTTTAGCATGGGGGCAGAATCAAGAAAGGTGATGAAAACAGGGTGGGAGGTGTTATATTTGAAACCACACAGTGCAAAGAATAAGATAGATGATCTTGTAGTACTATTAGAGATTGACAGGTGTGTGGGTATTACTGAGTCAAGACTGAAAGATCATCATTAGGAGCTTAACATCTAAGGAGACACATTGTACTGAAAGGACGGGCAGTTAGGCAGAGGGGGTTGGGTAATTCCGTTGGTAAAAATTGAAATTAAATTCATAAAAGGAGATGACATAGGATCAGAAAATGTAGAATTCTTGTGGGTAGAGTTAACAAACTGCAAGGCTAAAGAAACCCTGATGAGAATTATATTGAGTGGCATGCAAAAGTTTGGGCACCCCTGGTCAAAATTTCTGTTACTGTGAATAGTTAAGTGAGTAGAAGATGAACTGATCTTCAAAAGTCATAAAGTTAAAGATGAAACATTCTTTTCAACATTTTAAGATTAGTGTATTATTTTTGTTTTGTACCATTTTAGAGTGGGGAAAAAAAGGAAAGGAGCACCATGCAAAAGTTTGGGCATCCCAAGAGATTTGAGCTCTCAGCTAACTTTTACCAAGGTCTCAGGCCTTAATTAGTTTGTTAGGGCTATGACTTGTTCACAGTCATTGTTAGGAAAGGCCAGGTGATGCAAATTTCAAAGCTTTATAAATACCCTGACTCCTCAAACCTTGTCCCAACAATCAGCAGCCATGGGCTCCTCTAAGCAGCTGCCTGGCACTCTGAAAATTCAAATAAATGACACCCACAAAGCAGGAGAAGGCTATAAGAAGATAGCAAAGCGTTTTCTGGTAGCCGTTTCCTCAGTTCTTAATGTAATTAAGAAATGGTAGTTAACAGGAACAGTGGAGGTCAAGTTGATGTCTGGAAGACCAAGAAAACTTTCTGAGAGAACTGCTTGTAGGATTGCTAGAAAGGCAAATCAAAACCTTCGTTTGACTGCAAAAGACCCTCAGGAAGATTTAGCAGACTCTGGAGTGGTGGTGCACTGTCCTACTGTGCAGCAACACCTGCACAGATATAACCTTCATGAAAGAGTCATCAGAAGAAAACCTTTCCTGCGTCCTCACCACAAAATTCAGTGTCAGAAGTTTGCAAAGGAACATCTAAACAAGCCTGATGCATTTTGGAAACAAGTCCTGTGGACTGATGAAGTTAAAATAGTACTTTTTGACCGCAATGAGCAGAGGTATGTTTGGAGAAAAAATGTGCAGGATTTCATGAAAAGAACACCTCTCCAACTGTTAAGCACGGAGGTGGATCGATCATGTTTTGGGTTTGTGTTGCAGCCAGTGGCATGGGGAACATTTCACTGGTAGAGGGAAGAATGAATTCGATTACATACCAGGAAATTCTGGAAGCAAGCATCACACCATCTGTAAAAAAAAAGCTGAAGATAAAAAGAGGGTGACTTCTACAACAGGATAATGATCCTAAACACACCTCAAAATCCACAATGGACTACCTCAAGAGGCACAAGCTGAAGGTTTTGCCATGGCCCTCACAGTTCCCCAACCTAAACATCATCGAAAATCTGTGGATAGACCTCAGAAGAGCAGTGCATGAAAGGCAGCCCAAGAATCTCACAGAACTAGAAGCCTTTTGCAAGGAAGAATGGGTGAAAATCCCCCAAACAAGAATTGAAAGACTGTTTGCTGGCTACAGAAAGCGTTTACAGGCTGTGATACTTGCCAAAGGGGAAGTTATTAAGTATTGACCATACAGGGTGCCCAAACTTTTGCTTCAGGCCCTTTTGTTATTTTCAAACTGTAAAAGCTGGAAATAAAAAAGTAATCTTGCTTAAAATATTAAAGAAATGTGTCATCTTTAACTTTATGCCCTTTGGAAATCAGGTCATCTTTTACTCACTTAGCTATTCACAGTAACAGAAATTTTGACCGGGGTGCCCAAACTTTTGCATGCCACTGTACAGGCCTCCAAACTGTAGCCAGGAGGTGGGCTACAAATTACAACAGAAAATAGAAAAGGTATGTCAAAAGGGCAATGCTGCAAAGTCATGGTGATTTCAAAATGTTGGTATATTGGGAAAATTAGGGTGGTGCTGGATCCGAAGAGAGGGAATTGTAGAATGCCTATGAGTTGGCTTTTTAGAGCAGCTTGTGGTTGAACCCACTAGGGAAATGATAATTCGGGACTGGGTGTTGTGTAATGCACTAGATTTGATTGGGGAGCTTAAGGTAAAGGAACCCTTAGGAAGTAGTGCTCATAATATGATGGAATTTGCCCTGCATTTTGAGAGTGAGAAGCTAAAGTTAAGATGTATCAGTATTAAAGAGAATTACAGAGGCATGAGGGAGGTGGGCAAAGTTGAAACCAGAGCAGCCAGAGGAAACACGCATGGTCACGGGGAGAACATACAAACTGCTCAGGACTTGAACTTAGGCTGCTGGCATTGTAAAGCATTATGCTTATGGCGACAGATCTTTTTGTATCCAACCCGTACCATGAGAAATAACAACCCTGCTCTCACACGCTCACCTGGACTGGATGTAGAGGGCTAATCTCACTTGTTCTCGACAAGCTTGGAGTCATTTGGCTAAACTAAGTGGTGAGCAGCCTTGGGTGGGAAAGCCCAGAGGTTCCTGCCTCTGGAAAGTACTGACAGGTTTGGGCAGAAGGCAAAGTCGGGGATTGAGATAAAGTTCTTCTAAGCCATGGAGCAGTTAAGGAAGTTTTAGATGTCTTGACATTCAGTGATTTTAACTATTCAAAGCATTACAATATTTAAAATCAGTGAAACATTTACAACCTTAAAACTAGTTAAGTGATATAATTAAAATAATTTCCCTTTTCTGCCAAAAGAAAAATCACCATGAGGTCTCTCTGAATCTGTATTGTCTCATGCTGGAAATACCAGCAAAACTGGGCACCACTGTTGTACTGTCCTCAAAATTTTAAGATTTACTGCCAGAAAAATAACCAGGTGCTTCTTTTTGAAACAACTGGTCACAGCTAGGAAGGTGTGGCTCATCAAAAAGAAGACACAGTTTCAGGCCTTCTGGTTGTTTGAAGGCATTTGACAGTACTTAGAGTTTTGAAGTATAGTTGTTTTGTAAGGAAATGTATTAGCCAATTTGTACATGATAAATACCACATGCAATTTAAATGCACTTTTTAGTGCTTATTTTGATTCTGCGGCTTAGAAGGATAGATGTTGACTAAATCACGGGGAATTATTTCAGCATCATGTGGTGGTGTGGAACTTTTACATCCAGGAGGGTTTTAAAGTCTCAACTTAGAATCTCACCTGAAGGACCTTTGACAATGGTTCATTTATCTCTTTGTTTATTTTTATGCTCCATGGTGTCCAATGGAATTTAAACAGATTTTAGGTAGTAGATATCGCACAGAAAAGGAATTGGGAAAAAAATTGAATCACATCACCAATTTCTCCTGTGATTATTATAGAGACTAAGGGAGCATCCGTTCACTAAAGCTTCCAGGTAGTGAATGGAAACCTTGGAGAAGTACACCCTATCCTTGTTATATGCGGGGGATAAGTTCCTCGTAGTCGAAGCATAATGTGAAAACGCATGATGTGAATAATTATTTAAATGGAGAAAATAGGGATGCCTTCCAGAGGGCTTCCTAAATATGTTTTATCTGTAATTTATTCACATTTTCATACCAATACGACACAAATGCAGTACCACAAGGCAACATTCGTATTATATTTCATCAATTTAAGGTAATATTCAACGTAATAAATCATAGAGTTAACATAGTAAGGTGTACAGTTGTCACCAACAATGGCAAGTGTGTTCGCTCCAGGAGATGAGTGGTTGTTGTGGTGTCGGGCAGCTTTATATGGGTAAAGTAGATGGTTGTGGGTCGTCAGGATCATATCAAGCACAGCAAGGGGTGAAGGAAGACTCACAGAACTCTTAGAACTGCTGGCAGCAGGAGATGACACTGGTTTGAAGAAAGTGATGAGGGTTGTTTGGTTGGCAGCATTTTGTTTTTCAACATAAATTTGCTTGTAGGGAAGAAGGGTTGATGGCAGGGAATGACTGAAATGCTGACTCCATTCTAAACTTGGGTCCATGTCCATCGCCATCTGTGCCAAGTGTTCCGACTTCCACCATTCCCTCACAGTTGGTAAACTCCTGGGATTTTCAAAATCCTCTGTTGCTTGCAGCATCTGAGAGATAGTTCGCCGTAAAAAAAAATGCCTTAAATGTGGATCATACCTTGGTCGAGTGGTTGAATCAGCGATGTTGTGTTAGGCAGCAGGAAACACACTGTTATGTTAGGATGAATGCTGTCCAAATGTTTAGGATGGGCTGGTGATTTGTCAAGCAACAAAAGAACTTCAAAGGCAAGATTCTGTTCCCGGCAGTAGTGTCCCAGAGCTGTGTTACCTTTACCTGATGTCATGCTGTTTATAATTTCCAACTTTTTCTCAAGTGTTAAAGTGGTTCTCTGCCACTTGGCTGATAGCCCAGGACGTGACATCAGACACTTAGGAGGCATAGTCAAATATTTCAAGCACAATATCACTGCAACATAGATAAAACCAACAAAAGTTTAAAAGTGCAATATTGCATATCCACACCTTGCCAAAATCAATGCGAGACTGGCGGGAGCGACATTGTGAGACGCGCGGACCTGACTTGTATTGGCGGGAAAGCAGCACTTCTCATCCCAACAGGGAGACTGTGAGGCGTGCAGACGTGACTTGTATTGGCGGAGAAGCAGTGCTCGTTGATTAACTGTGAGTTTTGGACGCAAGTAAGGAGACATAGGTAGAAATAGGTTCCTCGCATAACTGTGAATCCACATAGTCTGAAGATGCATATAACAAGGATAGGGTATACACTAATGCTTCTTTAGGCTCTACAGCAGGAATAGGAAGAAATTATACAGATCATCAAATGAGCTTGAGATTGAGCAAGCCATTGCATGGGGTAAATTGTGCTAAAATAATTAGCTTGGCCTGTCAGACTTGCTGCTGAGTTTGAGATTATTTGGATTTTTTTTTTATTTTTCCAGGGTGGAGATGGCTAATATGAGAAGGCATGATTTTAATGTGATTGGGGGAAAATATGGGAGGGGTGGGTATCAGCAGTAGATTTTTTACACAGTGTTAAGTAAGTGGAATGCACTGCCAGAGATGGTGGTAGAGGCAGAGACATTGAGGAGAGTAAAGAGACTCTTAGATTGCCACATGGATGAAAGAAAAATGAAGGGCTACATGGAAGGGAAGTTATATTGATCTTGAAGTGGGTTAAAAGGTTGGCACAACATTGTGCTGTACATCGTGTTCTATGTTCTATCACAGTAAGTTATGGTATTTGACAATCAGTTTAACTTCTGTTCTTGGCACTTAATGAGCATTCAATATTGTACCAAGGGACCAATGCAGCTCCATATTTCTTTTCAAATATTTATCCAATTTAGATTGAATGTTACTATTGAATTGGTTTGCACCTTGCTCTTGTGCTCTATCTCTGTTAGTTAAGCCAGGTATCCAGAATTTCAACAGCCTTAGCAACTTGTTGAGCTCCTCTCAAAGGTTTATCTACGTTGCTTCAGGCCTTTCTATTTTGGCACTTAGCACCTTTTGAAAATTATCCCATTTAATTCAAGTTGCCTCGTGGTTATTTGAAATATATCACTTTCACACTTTGCATTAAAGTTCATTGTCCCATTAGCAGTCTGCAACTATCTGTCACTGAACTTTATATTTTAATTCAGAATCATTTTTAACTTTGTCCAAGATAATTATATTCATTGGGATTTACTTGGGTCATGAGAAAATCATTGTGTTTTTGGACCTGTCCATAAATCAAGACTAACAGCTCTCATTTTTACATTATTTTTAACACATCAGCAATCCCAAGGTTTTAAACTTTGGGAAGGTAGCATGGGTTATTTGAATCCCGAAATTCGAAAGATTCCTAAAACTGCGTAAGTCAATATATTGACAATTTGAAAATTACCTTTAGCATTAGTTCAAATTAAATGTATTATCAAAGTACACACAGTTGCATTTGTGAACTCTTTGCAATTACTTGGTGTTCTGTATTAATTACTCGTGAAATGTAGTCTGATCTTCATCTGTCACAAAAACAAATACAATCTGCCTAAACTAATAACACATAAACAATTGTACTACTTGTCAATACTGCGTACACCATTTAAACAGTCACAAAAGTATGTGAACCTCTGGGGTAATGCCTTCTACAAAAGCTAATTGGAGTCCTGTGTTCTGATCAATGAATGCTGAAGGAGGCGAAAAAGAACCCAAGAGTAACAGCAAAGGATCTGCAGAAATCTCTAGAATTTGCTAAAGTCTCTGTTCCTGTATCCACTATACGAAAAACACTGAGCAAGAACGGTGTCCGTGGAAGGACACCATGGAGGAAATCACTGCTCTCCAAAGAAAAACCTTGCTGCACATCTCAAGTTTGCAGAAGACCACCTGGATGCTCCACAGTGCTTCTGGGACAATGTTTTGTAGACAGATGAGACAAAAGTTGAACTTTTTGGCAGAAATACACACTGCTAGGTTTGGAGGAAAAAGGGCCTGCAGACTAACACCAAAACCTCATCCCAACTGTGAAGCATCGTGGAAGGAGCATCATGGTTTGGGGCTGCTTTGCTGCCTCAGGGCCTGGACAGCTTGCAATCGTTAAGGGAATAATGAATTCAACATTGTATCAAGACATTTTACAGGAGAATGTCAGGGTAGCAGTCCGTCACCTGAAGCTTAATAGAAGTTGGATGATGCAACAAGTCAATGATCAAAAACACAGGAGTAAATTAGCAACAGAATGGTTTAGAAAGAAAATTCATGTTTTGTAATGGCCAAGTGAGAATCCAGACCTTAGCCCAATTGAGATGTTGTGATATGAACTGAAGAGGGCTGTTCATGCAAAGTGTCCCAGAAATACTGATGAACTAAAACTATTTACTATGAACTAAAACTATGAACATACTATTTTGTATGGAGGAATAGTCTAAAATTCCTCCTCACCATTGTGCAAGTCTGATCAGTAGCTACAGAAAACATTTGGTGGAGATTATTGCTGCTAGGAGAGGTTCTACTAGTTATTAAATACAAGGGTTCACATACTTTTTCCAGCCTGGACTGTGAATGATAAAACAATACATTCAGTAAAGACATGAAAAGCATAATTGTTTGTGTTAGTTTAGGCAGATTGTATTTGTCTATTATTGACTCAGACCACATTTTATGAGTACTTAATGCAGAAAATCAAGGAATTGCAAAAGGTTCACAAACTTTTTCTTGCAACTGTATATGTCACCATATAGAACCCTGAGATTCATTTTCTTGCAGGTGTACTCCATAAATACACTAACCATAATAGAATCAATGCAAGACCACACCAACAGGGCAGACAACCAGTATGCAAGAGACATAAAACCATGCAAATACAAAAAAAGAAAAAAGAGAAATGATAATAAATAAATAAGTAATAAATATCAAGAACATAAGATGAGTCTTTGAAAGTGAGTCCATAGGTTGTGTCAATAGTTCAGTTGAGTGAAGTTATCCCCTCTGGTTCAAGAGCCTGATGTTTGAGAGATAATAACTGTAATGAATGGATCTATTTAATTTAGAGCAGTGCCCCCACCCCTTACTTAGCACTATGTGTTGATCTGTTGTCTGCGCCTGCTCTGTTGTCTATGCATATGCATTGTTCTGTCTTTCCCCCATTGCAATGTGAATACACCAGTTAAAGCTGTCTCCCGCATGCATGCTTTTATTTAATAGTTATGTAGTTGAGCACAGGCACAACAAATTGGCAACAAGTACAAACCTGAATGTCAAAAAATATCACAAACTGCACCAGCAGTTACAGGATGAAAGAGCAAGTGTTAAACAGCACGAGAAAGTCAAAGGACGACATGAAAGACATGCTGAATTTAAAGTGAAATTAACTCAGTGATGGCTTCGGTCAGGACAGCTGAGCGTGGAACTGTATTGTAATGCGAACAACATGGAGGAGCAAAAGAAAGCCCCTATGCTTCTTAGCTTAACAGATGCAAGAATGTACAGTGTCTTATGCAGCTAAGTAACCCCTGCAAAGCTAGCAAAGAAATTGTTACAATTTTACAAAATCACTTGAACCCTAAACCGCTGGTAATAGCTGAGAGATTTAGATTTTACAAAAAGAACCGATCAAAAGATGAAAACATTTCTGAATACATTGCAGGACTGCGCAAACTTTCCCAGTACTATGATTTTAGAGGTGGACTATCTAATGCATCAAGGGACAGGCTTGTATGTAGCATGCATAGTCAAAGCACTCAAAAGAGGCTACTATCCGAAACAGGCCTAACCTTAAAACAGGCTTTGAGCAGAGCACTATCTTTAGAGACTGCAGCAAAGGATGCAGCAGAACTACAGAAAAGGTTAGAATGTGAAATGCACAAAATGACCTGAATGGTGCAAAAAGCCAAAGATGTTATCGATGTGGCTGATCCTTCCATGATGCAAATGACTATTAGTTCAAAGAAAAAGTCGGCAGAAAGGGTCACAGACAAGGTCACATGGAGTGTGCAAGGCAGACAGCACAACTGAGTGGAAAGTCTCAAACACAAAACTAAACAAATATATAAAGTTAACAAATGTAAAACAGAATCAGACAACGTAGAGTCTGACAAAAGTGAACTGGCATTCCTAGAACTGCATAGTATAACTGAAGCAGATCATAAAATCATCTGGATCACTAGAGGTGTATCTGGTGTAAAACTGAAAATGGAGCTGGATACAGGGTCAGCTTTGTCCATAATTCCAGAGGTTGACTACAACAGACTGTTATCTAGGGTACAGTTAGAGAAGACCTCAGTGATGCTAAAGGCAAAAAAGTGTCTCCAAAAGGCAAACAGAAAGTAAATGTGACGTATGGAGGCCAAACACAACAGTTAGGCCTTGATGTATTGAAAAGTGGAGGGCCAGTACTTTTGGGACATGAATGGTTGAGAAAAATCCAACTAGACTGGCACTGAATCAGAGCTGTCAATGTGACATCAGCAGGCAATGGCTGCCCAAATGTAGCACTAATCAGAGACTGGCACAACTGCTTAATGCTTATGAGAAGATGTTTAAGAAGGAGGTAGGTAAACTCAAATGCATGAAGGCCAGAATTGAACTGGATGAAACAGCAACACCAAAGATTCCATAAAGTGCATCCAGTGCCATACGCACTACATCCTAAAGTAGATGCTAAACTGTAGAGCTTGGAGATGTCTGGAATTCTCTCCAAGGCTGAGTGGAATGATTGGGCCACACCCATTGTCCCGGTGATCAAGAAAGGGAAGACCGGAGCTGTTCGCATACGTGGGGATTTCAAGGTGAGCATCAGTCCAGTGCTGCATACTGTGTAGTGCCCCTGCCACGAATAGAAGACGTTTATGCACCTTTAGCAAGTGGGGAGAGGTTTTCAAAGACTGACGTGTTACAAGCCTATCTGCAAATGGAGACTGAGGACTCAAGCAGGAAATTCCTCATAATCAACACTCACAAGTGACTCACTAGTATGATAATCTCATCTTTGGTGTCGCATCAGCTCCAGCAATTTGGCAAAGAGCAATGGACCAAGTGCTCCAAGATATCCCAGGAATACAATGCTTTGGTTACCATACTTCCTTTGGTCAACAGATTAATTCTTGTTTATATCATTACCACTTATAGAATATGATGCAAAATAATTATAATGGTTTGCAGTAATTTGCTTTTCAGTCGTGTCATTGCTAGTGAGATGTTTTGGATACAGGAAATATGTTAGAGCAACTATAATTCCTTTTCCTTCTCACTATTGACATTGTTGTGTCATTGAGCCCGAGATGTGTATGTTTGTACCTATGCTATGTTTAGGGTTTCAGAAGGACATGACTGATAGCTGCAATTCAACTCAGTAGGCAAAAGTAGTTTCAGAGTATTACTCATCAATGTCCCTTATATTATCCTTGGTGCTCTCAATCCCTTAGTTTTCAGTTTATTTGTTACCATGAAAGTAATCCACATTGCAGACTTTGGAAGTTTGATGGTAATTCAGTCCTTGTAAGAGAATGGAGAGCTTGGGTGACACTTGCAACAAGTCATTCATGTTCATCCAGGATTGTAAACCTTTCTGTAAGGTTACTGTAGATAGACAGAACTGTGGAGTTGTGTTTATAATTAGCTCACCTCATTAAGCGGCAGAACAAGCTCAAGGAGATGAGTGGTCCACTCCTTCTTTTAATCACTGTTTATTCTGGTTATGGAGGCATTGCCAATGTGGACTGGGTTTAATAGTAGGTGATTCTAGTTAACTGGCTTACTGTAAATGTTATTCAAACTGTTAACTGTTTGCTGGATGTATTGGGGCTTTATATCCAGGGCTTTACCCATGATGAACTTGGCCATATCCACTACTTTTTGTAGGATTTTCCAATCAGGTGGTGTTTCCATATTAGGCTGTGATGCAGTCAGTCAGTATATTCTCCACCACATATCTATAGAAGTTTTTCAAAGTTTTAGATGTCAGGCTAAATCTTCCCAAACTTCTCAGGAAGTAGAGAAGTTTGCTTTCTTCAAAATTACACTGAATGAGAACACTAGGAATTTAAAGTTGCTGATGCCCTCCACCTCTGATCCTTTCATGACGACTGGCTCCTGGACCACCATTTTCCTCCTCCTGAAGTCAATAATCAGCTCTTTGGTCTTGCAGACATTGAGTGAGAAGTGTTTGTTGTGGCACCACTCAGCTAGATTTTATACTGATTTGCCACCACCTTTGATCAGCCAACAACTCGAGTATTATCAGCAAACTTAAAATTGGACTTGTGCTTATCCTCACAGTCATAAGTATAAAGTGAGTACAGCGATGGAGAGGGCATGCTAAGTACACACAGCCTTATCCACTTGGGTGTTTTGCACTCTAAGTTATCTGACATAAAATTATGGTTTCCAAGAACACTTTGAATGAAAGTACGTTTTAAATAGATCAGCAGAATATATACTAGGAACATTTTAAACTGTAGCAAGGTTGTCCACATTGCTAATAAAAACAGAAATAATTACATTATTTAAAGTTCCAATTGAGGAGATGTGCATTTTTGGTGTTGTACATTTAGCCAATCACAACTGAAAATTGCTATTTGCTCCAAGTTTGCACATTCCACGTAAGGCTGGATTTGATGTCTTACAATTTGGTGATGTATGCGTGTTTTTGCCTTGTGTTCACTGAGAGAAATAGCGTACAGACCTCATTTCAGCATCGACCTGCATAAGGATTTTTTAAAAGGCCTGATTGCTGAGGTAAGGTTGGAATGTCTAATTTTCACATTGAGGCACCATGTGATTAAAAAGCCCTTTTTGGGAACTGAAGCTTGGGACATTTCTTCTTCAGGAAGTTATACCTTGTGCAAAAACAGTTGTGCTTGCTTGGACAGGACATCAATCATTGCAGCCACAGGAAATTGCACCAGAAGTATATGTGCAGTGTTATAGACTGTTTCAATTTCTTATATCTTATTTCAATTATAGGATCAAAAAGTTGGATTTTCAATGATGGCTGCATTTTTCCTTTTCCAACTCAAATAAGAACTAACCTCTCTGCCTGCGTGCAGCAAGAACTTGGGCAACGTTTAGTATGTTAGGTTTAATAACATTGAAGTAATAGTAACATTCACACCATGCAAGTGTCAGACAATGAAAACAGACGCTCTCCCATGAGAAAGTATAGCCACCTACACTTGATATTCAGTGGCACTACCATTGCGAGGGCCTGTACCATCAGTGTCTTGGAGAGGGGAGTCATCATTGATCATAAATGCAAATGGGTACACCACATTAGCCCAATGACAAATCCTTTGTATCCAACAGTGAGTGACTTGGCTGTTGGCACCCCAAACCTTTCCACAATGTGTGAATATCAGGAATTTGTTGGAATGCTCTACCATTTCCTGGATGTGTGTAGCTCCAGCACCATTTAAGAAGTATGGCATTACCCAGGACAAAGCTCATTTTGTAGGAAAGGAACAGCAAGCACAATGGAATTTTGCATCTCAAGAGCAATAAATCCTGGCTTTGCCATATACTATATGATTGAATAAAACAAAAAAAAGAATGGTTTGTGAATAAATGGATTGTTTTAAACCAATGTTTCCCAACCTTTATTAGCCCAATGCCCCCCTAAAGCACCTTCATACTTCCCAGCGGCCCTCTTTGGCACAATATACTTTCAGGTGCCTGCCTCCATGGTGTAAAAACATGTCTACCATATGCTAACATGAGAAAAATGATTCTGCTTTAAATTTTTATTTGTCTTTAAACTAGCTTACACCGTACCTGTGCTCTCTACAGCAGCTTCAATATCAATGTGATCCTTGAGCTTGATGGTTTTTAGCAAGAGTTAAATTACCTGGTACAAGCTATGATAGTAAAAGCCTCAAGACCCCACACTTAACAATGTCCAAAAAGTTTCTGTTTTTTGTGAGTATGTGATTCACTTCACTGAACCTTCTTTCAACAAGGTAGGAAAATGGAAATGAAATTAGCAGTTTGGCTCTTCTCCAGAGGCCAGGAAACTCCATATGACAGAGTAACCCCATACCACAAAAGCTGGCATTTTTTAAAAGCGTTTTTGCCACTTCATCATTCTGAATTTCAATAATTTCTTCTTGCAAGCTGTCTTCCTGTTCTTCCACCTTGCAAAGAAATGGGTTAATTACCCAGTCCAGAATTTCCAGATCTTTTAAGTCCTTGAATCGATTGTGAAAATCCTTCTTCAGTGACCACATGTGAGCAGTACTCTTTTAAATCATTGTCTGTGAAAGAGCATACCATACTTCCCACTCAGGGAGTCTATGGGACCGTTCTTCTCCCTGTATTTTGCTTATATATTTCCAATTTTCCGATAAAAGTAGATACTGCACTTCTTGCCTGGATTAGATTGAAATTCTCACCCTGCAGTTTCATATTGAGAATATCCATTTTGTCATACAGGTCAGCTAAGTGTGCCACATCTCCATGTAGAAGTTCAATCTTGTTTTGCAAACACTTGTCAACTTCGACCAAAATCCAACCACAGTGTCAAAAAGATCAAAGAACCATTTTAAGCAGCTGCTTTTTGGCAGCCAAAGCACTTCAGAATCAGGTTTATTATCATCAGCAAGTGACGTGAAATTTGTTAACTTAGCAGCAGCAGTTCAATGCAATACATAATCTAGCAGAGAGCGACAAAAAAAAAACAATAATAAATAAACAAGTAAATCAATTACCTATATTGAATAGATAGAAAAATGTGCAAAAATAGAAATACTTTATATTAAAAAAAAATGAGGTAGTGTCCAAAGCTTTAATGTCCATTTAGGAATCGGATGGCAGAGGGGAAGAAGCTGTTCCTAAATTGCTGAGTGTGTTCCTTCAGGCTTCTGTACCTCCTACCTGATGGTAACAGTGAGAAAAGGGCATGCCCTGGGTGCTGGAGGTCCTTAATAATGGACGCTGCCTTTCTGAGACACCGCTCCCTGAAGATATCCTGGCTACTTTGTAGGCTAGTACCCAAGATGGAGCTGATTAGATTTACAACCTTCTGCAGCTTCTTTTGGTCCTGTTCAGTAGCCAATCCATACCAAACGGTGATGCAGCCTGTCAGAATGCTCTCCATGGTACAACTATAGAAGTTTTTGAGTGTATTTGTTGACATGCCAAATCTCTTCAAACTCCTAATAAAGTGTAGCCACTGTCTTGCCTTCTTTATAACTACATCAATATGTTGGGATCAGGTTAGATCCCCAGAGATCTTGACACCCAGGAATTTGAAACTGCTCACTCTCTCCACTTCTGATCCCTCTATGAGGATTGGTATATGCTCCTTCATCTTACCCTTCCTGAAGCCCAGAATCAGCTCTTTTGTCTTACTACTGTTGAGTGCCAGGTTGTTGCTGTGGCACCATTTCACTAGTTGGCATTATCTCACTTCTGTACTCCCTCTTGTCACCACCTGAGATTCTACCAACAATTGCTGTATCGTCAGCAAATTTATAAATGGTATTTGAGCTATGCTTAGCCACACAGTCATGTGTATATAGAGAGTAGAAAAGTGGGCTAAGCACACACCCCTGAGGTGCGCCAGTGTTGATCATCAGCAAGGAGGATATGTTATCACCAATCTGCACAGATTGTGGTCTTCCAGTTAGGAAGTCAAGGATCCAATTGCAGAGGGAGGTACAGAGGCCCAGGTTCTGCAACTTCTCAATCAGGATTGTGGGAACGATGGTATTAAATGCAAAGCTATAGTCAACGAACAGCATCTTGACGTAGGTGTTTGTGTCATCCAAGTGGTCTAAAGCTGTATGGAGAGCCATTGAGATTGACCTATTGTGGCGATAGGCAAATTGCAATGGGTCCAAGTCCTTGCTGAGGCAGGAGTTCAGTCTAGTTATAACTAGAATACTCAAATGTTGAAAGGGTTGGACAGAGTAGATGTGGAAAGGCTGTTTCCCTTGGTGGGTGAGTCCAGGACAAGAGGCCACAGTCTTAGAACTAGAGGGTACTCATTTAAAACAGAGATGAGGAGAAATTTTTTCAGCCAGAGGGTCGTGGATTTTTGGAATTCGTTGCCACATACAGCTGTGGAGGCCCAATCATTGAGGGTTTTTAAGGAGGAGATTGACAGGTATCTAATTAGTCAGGGTATCGAGGGATATGAGAAAAAAGCCGGAAATTAGAACTAGATGGGAGAATAGTTTAGCTTATGGTGGAGTGGTGGAGCAGACTCGATGGGCCGAATGGCCTTCTTCTGCTCCTTTGTCTTGTGATAACCAACCTCTCAAAGCATTTCATCACTGTCGATGTGAATGCTACTGGGCAATAGTCATTAAGGCAGCTCACATTAGTCTTCTTGGACACTGGTGTAATTGTTGCATTTTTGAAGCAAGTGGGAACTTCTGCCCGTAGCAGTGAGAGGTTGAAAATGTCCTTGAATACTCCTGCTAGTTGGTTGGCACAGGTTTTCAGAGCCTTACCAGGTGCTCCATCTGGACCTTCTGCTTTGCGAGTGTTCACTCTCTTTAAAGACAGTCTAACATCACCCTCTGAGACGGAGATCACAGGGTCCTCAGGCGCAGCAGGCATCTTCACAGCTGTAGTTGTGTTCTCTCTTTCAAAGCGTGCATAGAAAGCGTTGAGTTCATCTGGTAGTGAAGCATCGCTGCTATTCATAGTATTGGGTTTCGCTTTGTAGGAAGTAATGTCTTGCAGACCCTGCCAGAGATGCTGTGTATGTGATATCGCCTCCAACCTCGTTTGAAATTGTCTCTTTGGCCTTGAAATAGCCCTCCGCAAATCATACCTGGTTTTCTGGTACAGGCCTGAGTTGCCAGACTTGAATGCCACAGATCTAGCCTTCAGCAGACAATGTACCTCCTGGTTCTTCCATGGCTTTTGGTTTGGGAATGTACAGTAAGTCTTTGTAGGCACACACTCATCCACACAGGTTTTAATGAAGTCGGTAACAACTGCAGCATACTCATCCAGATTCAAAGATGAATCCCTGAATACAGTTCAGTCCTGTGCTTCCCTTTTCCAAACTTTCCTAGTCCTTACTGCTGGTGCTCCAGTCTTAAGTCTCTGCATATACTCGGAGTAGAAGTACAACTAGGTGATCAGACTTCTCAAAGTGAGGGCGTGGAATAGCGTGGTAGGCATTCTTGATGGTGGTGTAGCAATGGTCCAGTGTGTTGTTTCCTCTGGTATTGCAAATGATCTGTTGATAGTAATTGCTTAGTGTTTTTTTTCAGTCAGGCCTTGTTAAAATCTCCCAAAACAATGGTGAGGATGTTAGGATGCGCTGTTTTGTGCAAGTTGATCCCATTGCTCAGAAGCCTGCTTGACATTGGCCTGGGGTGGAATGTAAACTGCTACCAGAGTGACCCCAGAGAACTCCTGTGGTAGGTAAAAAGGACAACACTTTACTGCTAGATATTCCAGGTCTAGTGAGCAAAATTGGGACAGCACTGATATATTTGTGCACCAAGAAGAGTTAATCATGAGGCTTACACCTCCACCTCTGCTTTTGAGAGACTCTATAGATCTATCCTACTGGTGTATAGTAAACCCGTCGATTTGAATGGCTGCATCTGGTACAGAAGGGGTTAACCAGGATTCCATGAAACAAAGGACACACGCGGTCCTACTATTCCTCTGATTCAGCACTCTGGCTCTAAGATCATCGATTTTATGTGAATGTTGAAATCTGTGTGGATGAGTGTGAAGAACTGAGCATTCAAACGCTTCATCATTATCTTGACCTAACTGGCAAAATAACTTAATGGATGAGCTTTAATTTTATAGATAGCAATATTACAAGAGTCATGCTTGAAAAAGTCACTAATTTCTTTTTTCATAAATGCAGCTAAATCAGCATGGTGACCTGTCATATATGGTGCTCCATGTGTTGCTCAAGAAATCATGTTCATAATTGGAATACTTTTATCTTCAATATATGTTTTGAGCTTGTCACATTGATTGTCCGTTGATATTTGTTTTTAACTTTACAACAGAGAATCTTGTCATAAACTTCTCCATTTTTGATAAACCATACATATGCCATGAGTAATGCCTTGTTGTCTCACACAGTATCCCAAATACTGTCTTTTTTTGTAGCTCTGTGCATAGTTGATACTCAATGTCTTCACTCATTTCGTCAATACGACCAACTACAGAGCTATTACTCAGAAGAATTGATTTTAAAATACTGGTATCCATTTTGAGAATAGTAGTGAGCATTTCTGATACAGCAGGTATTATTAATCTTTCAGCAATTGTATGAGATTTTCCACACTTTGCTATCATTTTGGAAATGTTATAAGAAGCAATGAGACCACTATCAAAGTCATTTTTAGCTTTCTTGGCAAATGACTCGAGTGGGCAACACTTTTTAAATGCTACTTTCAGTGTGTGGAACTGAGTAATACCTTAAGTGGCCTTTTTATGGTGTCTTTTACGGAAATGTTCCTGCAATCTTGATGGTTTCATGGCTTAATTAGACAGTACAGTTTTAAAAATAAGACACATGGGTCATCGCTGATCTGACTGGAACGGAATAAAACCATACTTCAGGTATGTAACATTGTATTGATGCACTTTCTATAGTTTCTGTTTCTTAGCAGGATTAGAATGTAAGGCTTCACTACCTTCAGACTCACTGAATCACGCCATACATATTTATCCATCTTTAACATAAATTAACATAAACTGGGAATGCCTTTTGGAATTTGCCAACGACAGCAAGTTGACATAGATGGAACAATCGTAGTGGTACGCAAATGACAGGCATGGCAAAGATGAAGACCATCACAACAGCAAAAATTACATTAACAAGGATTCAAAGTGGAATCTAAATGTTAGTCGGGATAAAGCTGGTGTTGGGCAAGCTACCTTTATACTATTACAATTAGTGCAATTGACCAGTTGCCTAAGGTCTCGTAATCCCCATAAGGTGGTTCTTGACCACACTTGAGAAGCTTTGGTTGCTTGGAACACCTCAGGAGGAATCCTTGGGGTCAGCAGATTCACTGATTGGCTCTGTTTCATTGTTTGGTTCCGGCCAGCGTGTATCGTTGCACCACCTGTTTTCCGTAGATCTGTAGAGAAAGTTGAGAGGGTGTACTTGACTTACCAACTGTTAAGTTGCATGAGCTCGTTCCATGCCACGAGTCAAGGGGAACTGTTGGACACCCTGGTTGCTAATTTATACTTCCCCAATAATGTCTGTTTGGTCAGGTTGAATGCAAATGCCGAGTTTCAGGCGCATTGTGACAGCGAGTGTTCACCACCTGCAGAGCTGTGGTTCTTCCTGTTTTCCAGTGCCTCATCCTTTTCTTTGAAAGTGCCTCTTTACTAAAGGTTGATCAGGTCTCATACCTCCAGTTAGGGTTCTGCCTACCGCACCAACCCCCAAGATTCATGAACACCCCCCACGGCTTCTATTTCCCCTAAGGCCCCCTTGGGACACATAACTGCCCTCGTTGGGAATCACTGTTTTAAATTAGCGTGTATATATACTTATATCTCTTCTAAATAGTAGCCAGATGATCTTCAGTGAAATAGCTCTAGGTTGTCGGCACTGAAAATGAATCTCAGCTAAATGAACCACAGGTGCTGGAAATCTAAAACAAGAACAGAAAGGAAGGAAAGAACAAGATGAGAACTATCATAGATGGATTGATATAAATAGAGAAATAAAGTTACCTGAAGTTGAGAGAATTTAGTATTGAGTTCAGAAGGTTAGAATGTGCCCAGGTGGAAAATTAGGTGCTATTCTCCAAGTGTAATTTGAGTTCCATTGTATCACAATAGGAGGCCACCTCCTTAACTCTGGTTCACTTCCCGGGATGTGGCTTAACTTCTAAAGTATTTCTGGCATTTTCAATTTTTATTTGTGTAAAGAGGGACATATTCTTCCTGAAACTTGATAACAAATGTAAACAAATAATCTGCATTGACATACTCAAACAGTTTCTGGTAGATTTACTGATTAAGGTACTCTTCTTCCAGACCGATCTGCTTATATAAAAAATATCCTCCCCACACCAGCTAATTTTGAATAGCCGATGCACATTTGTATATTTGCATCTTATATTAAATGCTTCCTTGCTGAAAAGTCTTTCTGTTTATCTAACAGGTTGTTTGCCATATTTCCTGTTAATCAAAACATTCTTCCTGAAGCCAAAGGAAGGCAAAATGGTGATTCTCTTTAACATTCTACCAACAAAACAAATGCATTAGTTTTTCCTTAAGTGTCACTGAAAGCTGTGTAGTTTGGAGAGTATCAGAGACTGATTTTTTTAGCACTGGTAATTAATAAACCTGTTCACGGTAGTAATATGCTATTATTTTGTCACTATTGCAATCATCTAGTTGATGGCAATTCCATAATATTTTACTGAAGATTGTCTGGCCATTTTCACAACTGTTTTCTTTTTTTTTAACCAATTGTGCCCCATATTTACAGACTGTAGTCTACAAAGTAGTTGGAAAAGTACTATGTTCCCACTCACTGGTAATGGAGGAAAACAGTTCAGTATTCTTTTTAAATCATATAGCAATGTTTGCTGGAAATAATAGTAGCTGCTAGATTTAATTAATCTAATCTATAAAACCAGCAGGATAATGAACAAAGCCACTGGTGATCTAATCACAAACATAAGAAAGTCTGCAGATGCTGGAAATCCAAGCAACACACACAAAATGCTGAAGGAACTCAACAGGCCAGGCAGCATCAATGGAAAAGAGTATAATCATCGTTTCAGGCTAACAACCTTCAGCAGCACTGGCTGTCCTGCTGAAGGGTCTTAGCCCGAAATGTTGATTATACTCTTTTCCATAGATGCTGCCTGGCCTGCTGAGTTCCTTCAGCATTTTGTGTGTTGGCACTGGTGATCTGCTGGGTTAATAATGAATTTGCTGATGACACAGTGCATAACCTAGTGGTTAAGTTTGCATTTATTAAGATTGAGTAGAGCTGTGCGGCCATATGTATCACATGCAGCATCAGTTACACACATTGTGGCTGTGTTTTAGTTGGTGTCTCTTTGTGTTCTGCCAAATTCTACTACAGTTACACATGGGCTATGATTGGGCTTTGATGTTACTCTTTCTTTTGCTCTGGGCTCTGAATTACTTATACAAGCAACACATACGCAACGTAAACCAATAATACAATATTTGTCAGTCTGAAACTGACAAAATATACATTACTACATGGAACCTGTCTGTTAGTGAAATGCTAATAGCCAATACAGCTAAAAATTAACTACTTTGCCTATAAACCACTCTGCACTGTTTTGATATTGTAAATATTTGTGAACTGGCCAGTAGGGGGTGTACAAAAGCAGTGGTGATACATAGCACTCCTTTCTGGAAACACCTGGCTTAGTATTGTTTTACTCATCCACTTTAAGCTACAATCCCATTGGAAAATTGTATGGATGAAAATTTATTGCACTGTTGCATTGAATTCCATTTGTTTTTTAAAAATACATCACTGCATTGCGCTTTACATTTTCACGAGAAATATATACCGGTACTTAACTTTTCTCACATTTTAAGATTACCTTTGAATCTCTGCCAGTTGCTGAGCTCATTATTCTAGATGTATCAACCATTTTTTTTTTAAATCTAGCAGTGAACTTTATTACTTTGGAAGTAAGCAAGAATATCAAAGCAAGAAAACTATGACAATGGGACAGAATTGGGCTGTTCGGCCCATCAAATCTAATCCACCAAACAATCAAGGCTGGTTATTTTTCCCTTCAACCCCATTCTCCTGCCTTCTTCCCATAACTTTAGGTACCTTATTAATTAAGTACCCATCAACTTCCACTTTATATATACCCAATGACTTAGCCTCCACAACCAGCTACAGCAATAGATTACACAGATTTACCTCTCTCTGGATAATGTAATTTCTCCTCATCTCTGGTTTAATGGGATGCGTCATTCTATTCTGAGGCTGTGCTCTCTGGTCCTGGACTCTTCATTATTTGCAATGTCCTCTGCATGTCCACTTTAGGCCTTTCAATATTCAGTAGGTTTCAAAGAGACCCCCCCCCCCCCCCACTCCCCACCATCATTCTTCTGAAGTCCAGAGAGTACAGGCCCAGAGCCATTAAATGTTCCTCAAATGTTAACCTTTTCATTCCTAGGTTCATTCTCATAAGCCTCCTCTAGACTCTTCAATGCCACCACATCCTTTCTTAGATGAGGCCCAAAACTGCTCACAATATTCCAAATGTGGTCTGACTAATGCATTATAAAGCCTCAGCATTACATCCTTGCTTTTATATTCTAGTCCTCTCTAGATGAGTACTAAGATTGCACTTGCTTTCTTTATTATTGACTTAATGTGCAAGTTAACCTATAGGGAATCCAGCACGAGGACTCACAAGCCTCTTTGCAACTCCAATTTCTGAGTTCACTCCCCATTTAGAAAATAAACCTTTATTCCTTCTACCAAAGTGCATGACTATACACTGCCCTATGCTGCATTCTATCAGTCTCTTCTATGTTCATTCCTCTAATCTGTCCAAATACTTATGCAAACTCCTTGCTTCCCCAACACTACCTACTCCTCCACTTATCTGTATCATACATAAACTTGGCCACAGAGCCTTCAATTCCATTATTCAGATCATTAACATTTAAGCAGTGGAACCAGCACCATTCGCTGTGGAACCCCGCTAGTCATCAGCAGCCAATCAGAAAGGCTCCCCCTTATTCCCACTCTTTGCCTCCTGCCAGTCAGCCAATTCTCTATCCATATTAGTATCTTTCCTGTACTAGCATGAGTCCTTGTTTACAAGCCTCATGTACTTCACCTTGTCAAAGGCCTTCTGGAAATCCAAATAAACAACATCTATTGACTCTCCTTTGTCTGGCATGTTATTTCCTCAAAGAATTCCAACAGATCTGTCAGGCACGATTTCCCCATAAAGTTCATCCTTTGTAATGGACTTCTGATATTTTACCAACCATTGAAGTCAGGCTAACTGGCCCATAATATCCCGTCTTTTCCCTCCTGCCCTTCTTAAAGAGTGGAGCGATATTTGCGATTTTCCAGCCCTCTGTAACCATTCTTGACTCCAGTGATACTTGAAAGATTACTACTGCTTCCACAGTATCATCAGCTTCCTAAGTACCTTCTCCTTAATAATTGCGACTACATTCACTTCAGCCCTCTGACACTCTGGCAGCTGCTGTTGTCTTTCACAGTGCCCTCTCCCCATATCCCTTGACCCCACTATCTATAAGAGCTCTATCTAACTCTCTCTTGAAAGCATCCAGAGACTTGGCCTCTAATGCCTTCTGGGGCAGAGCATTCCACATATCCACCACTCTGATTTTATTTACTCCCATTCAGACTGGAGCTGAATTCAGTCATATTATGAACACTGCCTCCTGAGAGTTCTTTTACCTTAAGCTCCCTAATCAAATCTGGTTCATTACACAACACCAAATTTTCCATAGTGGACTGCTCTAAAAAGGCATCTTATAGGTATTCTACAGATTCTGTTCTTTGGGATCCAGCACCAACTTGATTTTCCCAATCTACCTGCATATTGAAATCCCTCATGACCATAGTAACATTGCCTTTTTTACATGCCTTTTCTATCTCCCGTTGTAATTTGTACCTCACATCCTGGCTATTGTTCGGAGACCTTTGTATCTAAACTCCCACTGGGATTTTTTGTTTATCCTTGCAATGTCTTAACTCTATCGACAAGGATTCTGTATCTTCTGATCTTATGTCTTTCTGATTTGATTTCAAACAAAGCCACCCCACACCCTCTGCCTCTGACTCAGTGATGGCCACATTGTTGCACCTGCCAATCTCTAACTGCACCACAAAATCATCTACCATATTTTCTATACTTCAAGTATAACTCTTTCAGTCAGTCTGGTAGTCATAACCCTTCATTTCAGTTTTGTCTCCATGTTGCCTGAAGTTAAATTCTTATGCCTTTCTAGACTTATTGTCTTATTCATTATTCTGGAGACTTCAGTAAGCTCTCATGCACTCTCCTTCCCAGTGTCCATATTTTTCCCAGCTGTTGAACCCACGCCCCTACTGATTTGAAATTATTTACTCATTTTTCTTCCAATCGACAACCCTGCTCATTACTTAAAGGTTAATTGAGAACTGAAGTCATCCTTAATGAATAATTTACCTTTGTAAGGCTTCATTAAATGCTAGTGACTGTAAAGAATAATGTTCAGTAATATCAAACTCTCCTAGTTAATTTTTATGACAATATCAACTGATTACATTTGGCATATATTCTTCAATTACACTGTCTTCAAATAACAAAAAACAACTGTACCATTTTATAATTGACTAGGCTGAATTTTGCATTAAGAGTTTATTTTTTAGTAAATCTTTACTTATGAAAGGCCAAATTTAGACCAGGAAAACCCCTGTGCATAGCAGATGTATAAAATATGTAATATCATATCCCAAAATATGTCGTCATAAAGGAATGACCAACAAAGTGCTGCATTTTCCAGTGTTGCCTGGCCACATTAAGAGTTTTAATTCTATATTATTCAACAAAGAGTTACTAGAATTTGCAAGGCCTTTGATAAGTTCTTGCATGGTAGGTTAGTCTGTAAGGTTAGTTCATGTGAGATCCAGGTGAGCTAGCTAATTGGATGCAAAATTGGCTTAGTGAAATGAGTCAGAGGGGTGATGGTGGACAGTTGTTTGTCATGATTGGAGTAGATGAGGTGGATGCCACAGTATTTTTTCCCCAGGTTAAGAGAGTCTGTAGTTAGAGAACATGGTTTAAAGTGAAAGGGGAAAATTTAAAAGGAACCTAAGGGCAAGTTTTCATATGGGGGGGGGGGGTGTTGAGGCAGGTATATGGAATGAGCTGTTGTGGAATCTGTTGAAGTGGTTACAGTTTCCAATGTTTAAGATACATTAGGGCAGATACATGGTTAGAAAAGGTCAAGAGTCAAATGGGACCAGCTCAGGTAGTCATTGTGGTTAGCATAAATGAGCCGGGCCAAACAGCTTGTTTAGATGTGATATAACTCAGCAGGTCAAGTAGCATCTGTGGAGGGAGACACAGCGGACCTTACTGGTATTATTTCCTCAATAAATGAAAATTAGTTTGTTTTAGGGAAATTAATGAGTTAATCTTTCCGTGATTTCTAGGATTTTTCTGACTTAAATTTTTTTGTTCGCTTAACTGCAGTTTCACTTAACACAAGTGTACAAGTGTTTTCTTAGTAGAAGTGGCAATAAGCTAATGTAACTGCGGATTAACCTGAGAACGAGCACTGTTCTATGTTTACAGGAGGTGGTAGTCATTGGCAATGCCAGCATTTGTTGTCTGTCCCTAATTTCCCTTTGGCTTGAGGAGGCAGAAAGAGTCAAGCATATGTGTGGTCACAGAGCAGACTTTGTAGATTTTGTAGATTTCTGTCATGGAAACAAACCAAATAACTTTAATTCTCTAGCTGCATAGTGGGATTTGAACTCGTGTCTCGATCAGTGAAGCTGCACTATGGCTGCTGGTCCAATAACCAGTATTCAATTTCGTATATTGGGTGCCACAGTAGCTTGGCAGTTAGCACCACACTATTACAGCTCGGGCTGTCTGGAGTTCAATTCTGGTGCTGTTTGTAAGGAGTTTCTTTATGTCTTCCTTGTGGAATGCATAAAATTTGCTCTGGGTCTCCAATGTCCTCCACAGTACAAATATATATCGGTTAGGTTAATTGGTCATTGTAAGTAGTTCCATGATTAGGTTAGGATTAATCGGGTTTGCTGGGGCAGTGTTGCTTGAAAAGCCAGGAGAGCCTACTCTGCACTACATTGCTAAGTAAATACTTTGCCCATAACGTACACTCATGACTGTTGGACTCTTACAAAATACTTGTGTCATGGATTTTGAGCCAATGCTTAATGCTAGGTGTTCTTGAAGCTCTCCAGATATTGCCAGTAATGTGTTGAGTACTTATCCACAAACATTTAGGGTATTTTTATTTAAAGTTATTCCCAACCCAGTGCAGAAAATCAACTTTTTATGGGGGCCATCTTCTAAAGAGTAATTACAATTGCCTGTTAAATTGTGAAGTGGAAATTATACATTAGCCCTTGTATAAGATCAGATAATTTAACTTTCACAGGTATGCCATTTTCACTGAAGCATTCATCGTTTCTCTGGCATTTATAAGCATCTGGCTTTATTGTAATTGGTTTATTATTGGCACTTGTACTGAATTACGGTGAAACTTTTTGTTTTTCATACCATCCAGACAGATCATCCCAAAGATAAGTACAGGTTGACCACTGATTTTCCAACACTCTCGGTTCCTGAGCCTTGCTGCATTAACGTTTTTGCTAAATTAAAAGAGGTCACACAAAGTTAATGTATATTAAAAGAGGTCAGACGATAAGTGTAGTGTATTTGGATTTTAGCAAGGCATTTGATAAGGTACCCCATGCAAGGCTTGTTGAGAAAGTAAGGAGGCATGGGATCCAAGGGGACCTTGCTTTGTGGATCCAGAATTGGCTTGCCCACAGAAGGCAAAGAGTTGTTGTAGACAGGTCATATTCTGCATGGAGGTCAGTGACCAGTGGGGTGCCTCAGGGATCTGTTCTGAGACACCTTCTCTTCGTGATTTTTATAAATGACCTGGATGAGGAAGTGGAGTGATGGGTTAGTAGATTTGTTGATGACACAGGGTTGGTGTTGTGGGTAGTGTGGAGGGCTGTCAGAGGTTACAGCAGGACATCAGTAGGATGCAAAACTGGACTGAGAAGTGGCAGATGGAGTTCAACCCAGAAAAGTGTGAGGTGGTTCATTTTGGTGGGTCAAATTTGAGGGCAGAATATAGTATTAATGGTAGGACTCTTGGCAGTGTGGAGGATCTTGGGGTCCAAGTCCATAGGACACACAAAGCTGCTACGTAGGTTGACTCCGTGGTTAAGAAGGCATATGGTGCATTGGCCTTCATCAACTATGGGATTGAGTTTAAGTGCCAGAGGTAATGTTACAGCTATATTGGACCTTGGTCAGACCCCACTTGGAGTACTGTACTCAGTTCTGATCACCTCACTACAGGAAGGATGTGGAAACTAAAGAAAGGGTGCAGAGGAGATTTACAAGGATGTTGCCTGGATTGGGGAGCTTGCCGTATTAGAATAGGTTGAGTGAACTTGGCCTTTTCTCCTTGGAACAACGGAGGATGAGAGGTGACCTGATAGAGGTGTACAAGATGAGAGGCATTGACCGTGTGGATAGTCAGAGGCTTTTTCCCAGGGCTGAAATGGCTAACACGAGAGGGCACAGTTTTAAGGTGCTTGGAGATGTCAGGGGTAAGTTTATTTACGCGGAGAGTGGTGAGTGCGTGGAATGGGCTGCCATTGACGGTGGTGGAGACGGATACAATAGGGTCTTTTATGAGACTTCTGGATGGAGCTTAGAAAAATAGAGGGCTATGGGTAACCCTAGGTAATTTCTAAACTGAGTATGTGTTCGGCACAGCGTTGTGGGCTGAAGGGCCTATATTGTGCTGTAGGTTTTCTATGTTTCTATGCTTAATGGCAAAAATGGACTGTAGAATCTTAAAAAGGATTATTAATTTAACAAAAATTAAGTGTAAATTTCTGAATTACTGTGCTTACAAAGAATGTTGCTTCTCATTTGTCTTTTTAAATATTTCATCCAGGCCAAGTTGTTTCATGTGTTTTGATCTCTCTGTCTGTAGTTTTTCTTGCATCAAATAAAAATTCATTTGATCTTGTTCCGTCATGAAGATACATTTCTCTAATCCTTTGATTAAATCACCCAACAACTCAATTAACTTGTCAATAGTAAATCTTACTGTTTCATCAGCATCGCTGCCATCTTCGTCACTTGCAGTGTTTTTATCAGCATTCAGAACACTGCCTATAATTCTCAGTCTGTAAGGTGTTGCACAACAGGTGTTTCGTCATTGACAATCATCCACTCACATAGATTTTCTTCATTAAAACTACTTGTTATATCTTTGGTAGCAGGTCCTGTAACACTTATTGCATACGCAAGCAAATCATGAATAACTACTTTCTCCTTTGGTACACAAAATCTTGTAAAATCCTCATCAAGCTTTTCTTCCGGTGCATTATCAAACATCAAGGCAGCGCACAACTTGTGCCAGCCACTCTTTAATGTTGAAGGTTCTACCTTCTCCCACCCTCAAGTAATGAACCAAAGAATGTCCTTCATGTTAAATTCTTTAATAAATGGCTGTACAGAATTGCAAGCATTCACCTCATCTAACAGATATTACATGAAAAGTGAGCCTTTAGAGAATGCAGTGTTCCTTGGTCTTGGGGTTGGATGTGATGTACAATTTGGTGGTAAATGCGCTGTAAAAACATTATTCCTACACAGGAGTTCAGCTTTGGGGTGAGCTGAACAGTTAACCAAAATAAGAATTTTGCGATCTTTGGGTATGTGCTCTGGCTTCTGACACTAAATATTTTTCAAACCACTCTAAAATAATACCAGTGGTAATCCAGCCAGTTTTATTTGCGCGATACATTACTGGGTAAATTTTAACACCTTTCAAGGCCCAGTGGTTTACATCTGCAAGTACATGCTGCGTTGGAGCACCCTAAAGTGGTAATTCTTTCCTTAGATTATTTGAATCCTGTGGGATCTTCTTTGTCTTCTGTTGCTAATATTTTCCTAGGTGTGCATCATCAGTTTCGTCTGCATTACGCACCTGCTCAGGACTGTGGCTTTTGTCAGCTATGAGCTTCGCAAATTCATCCACATACTCAGTTATTTCCTTCCTGGTTTGCAGACTGTTTTTATCCACAGACTTTTTGCATGGAATAAATTCCATAGCACTTCTTAAGCCTTTGAAGCCATCCTTCACTATAGTCGCAAGTATGTTCTAATTTAAGTTATTTATGGAACAACCTAGCTTGTTCATGATCATTCTGCTCAACAAGTCAACTCCATCACTCCGATGCTGGCAAAACCATACAATCACCACTCGATCATGTGCAGTGCTTTTACCAACTTTCATAGTTTTTCTAATGCTCATTTGCTTTCGTGAATCACTGTTTGTGTAGAACTGCAAATTTTTTTCCCTTTGGTGCTTTATATCATACATAGTTGATGAACCAATGCCATATAAGTCACACAGCTTATGCATAGAAACACCTTGGTCCAGCTTTTTCAACATTTCAACCTTCTCTTGGATTGATTGTGGAATGATGATTACATTTGACTCAACCACTGGCACTTGCACTTATCTTAGAAGCCATAGCTAAGGTTAAGTTTACGTAAAATAAACACAAAATATTGGGACTACCACCAACGTGCAATGTAAATAATAAAAATAGTGTGCTTTTGTCAGTCTCATCACAGATGGCACTGCGTGTGTTAAACATAGTGCCATCTGGTGGCCGCCCAGTAAACTATGTCTTGTAATTTCATCCAAATTAAAAGAAGTGCCAACCCATCAGTTTCCAGAAAATCGGTGGTCAACGTGTTCAAGGGGAAAACAGTACCAGAATTCAGAATATGGTGTTTGAAAGTGTAGTGCAGGTAGACAAATAAGGTGCAAAGACCTTAATGTGATGGATTGAGATATCAAGTGTTCGTCTTTAAGTTACAAGAGGTTCTAAAAGCTAACAGTGGGATAGAAGCTGTCCTTGAGCCTGGCGGTGTGTGGTTTCAAGCTTTTGTATGTTCTGCTTGATGGAAGGGGTAGAAGAGAGGATGCCAGGGGCAGGAGAGGTATTTCATGAGGTTGGCTGCTTTCCAGAAGCATTGGGGATTGCTGACAAACTCATGGGTGGGGGGTGGGGGGGGGAGTGTAGAAGCTGGTTTCTATGATTTCCTGAGTTGTGTTCGCAATTCTGTAATTTCTCGAGGTAGTGAGTAGAGCAGCTGCCACACCATGCTGTGAGGCATCTGAACAGGATGCTCACTATGGTGCATCTGTAAGAATTAGTGAGGATTATTGGAGATATGCCAAATTTCCTTAGCTTTCTAAGAAGTAGAGGTGCTGATTTGCTTTTCTGGCCATAACATGTAATTACTAATTACTAGTGTGATAAATTCCATATTGTTTCACCATTTGTGAAAGATCAATGGAACTTAACTAGTGTCTTTTGATATATAGTTGTCCACCATGCCCGCCCCCCAATGATGACAGAAAATCTGTATGGGAGAGTTTTAAAGTGGAAAGGCCGTTGCACAGAACAGTTCCACTGTCTCAACCTCAGAAGCGGTACGAACAGGTGTCACAAACTAGGGTCTTCCTTGACTGCATGGATGACCACGACATCTGTGCCTCGTCATGCCCTTTGCTCTCCACGGAGCATTGCAGACCTGCCTTCTTAGCCATTGGATCCCACATCCACCTGGTCCTAACATGCATGCTAGAACAGGCATGTCCCTATCTCATCGGAGTAAGGGGCCACTGGCTACCCTTATCTGGTTGGGCCTGCCTGTCGAAATGGTTTACCAGGATGTGGCCACTATTGCATACAAACAGCTACTTGGAGTCATAGGTGAGAACTGAGTGTCTGGTGGAGACCAAAGGAGAGTGAGCTGCCCGAGAATGGACATGATAGTTTAATAATAAATCACTAAATCCCTCCTTATCCTTGTCACAATAAAAATAATGATTCCAGTGCATTTGTATCGGTAATTGACCACGTGACTAGTTTTCCTGTTCAGTTGCAGTTGTTTCATACTTGTGGATTTCAAAGTTCAAAATAAATATATTGAATTATGTATATGTCACCATATACTACCCTGAGATTCATTTTCTTGAAGGCATTTGCAATAGAACAAAGCAATACAATTGAGTCAGTTAAAAACTGCACAAACAAATACTGACAAAACAACCAATGTGCAAAAGACAAACTGGGCAAATACAAAAAAAAACCCTAATAATAAATAAATAAATTATATTGAGAGCATAAGTTGTAGAGTACTTAAAAGTGAGTCCATAGGTTATGTTCAATTCTCAGTTCAGTGTTGAAGGTGAATTAAGTTATCCATGCTGGCTCAGGAGCCTGATGGTTGTCGGGTACTAACTGGTTTTGAACTTGGCAATGTGGGACGCAAGATTTCTCTGCCTCCTTCCCAGTGGCAGTAGCAAAAAGAAAGGATGGCCAGGATGGTAGGGCTCCTTGAAAGTGGAAGCTGCTTTCTTGTGACAGTGCTCTTTGTAAATGTGCTCAGTGGTAAGGAGGGCTTTGCCTGTGATGGACTGGGCTGTATCCACCACTTCTTGTAGGCTTTTCCATACAAGGGCATTGGTGTTTCCATACCAGCTCCACTAAATTCAAAGTAAATTTACTATCGAAGTACATATATGTCATCATATACAACCCTGAGATTCATTTTATTGTTGGCAATCACAGTAAGTACAAGAAACACAATATTATCCATGAAAGAACACAGCCAACTGGGTGGACAACAACCAGTATGCAAAAGAAAATCTGCTAATGCAAAAGTAAGAGAATAAAGAAATAATAAAAAGAAATAAATAATGAAAACATGAGATGCAAAATCTTTGAAGGTGAGTCCGGTTCAGAGATGGGGCGAGTGAAGTTATCCACTCTAGTTCAAAAGCCTGATGGTTGAGGACTAATAACTTACTGAACCTGGTGGTATGGGTCCTGAGGTTCCTGTACCACCTTCCTGATGGCAGCAGTGAGAGGAGAGCATTGCTTGGATGGCGGGGTCCTTGATGATGGATGCTGCTTTCCTGCAGCAGCGCTTTGTGTAGATGTGCTCAGTGTTGGGGAGCGCTTTTATCTGTGATGAGCTGGGCTGCATCCACTACTTTTTGTAGGTTTTTCCCATACAAGGGCATTGGTCTTTCCATACTAGGCCATGATGTAACCAGTCACTATACTATCCACCACACATTTATAAATGTTGGTCAAAGTTTTAGATGCCAAATCTTTGCCAACTTCTAAGAAAGTAGAGGAGCTGCTGTTTTTTCTTAGTGTTGGACCCAGAACAGATGCTCTGAAATGATAACACCAAGGAATTTAAAGTTGCTGACCCTCTCCTCCTCTGATTCCCCCCCAGTGAAGACTGGCTCATGAACCTCCAGTTTTCTCCTCCTATAGTCTGTAATCATCTCCTTGGTCTTACAGACATTGAGAGAGAGGTGATGGTTGTGGGGCCACTCGCCAGATTTTCAGTCTCTCCCCCAGGTCGCCCCCCCCCAAATGCTGTTTTGTCACCACCCTTGATTTGTCCATCAAAAGTAGTGTTGTCAATAAACTTAAATATGGCATTGAAACTATGCTTAGCCTTACAATCGTAAGTATAAAGCGAGTAGAGCAGGGGGCTAAGCACAGATTTTCTGCAGGTGAGAAAATCGAGGGTCCAGTTGCACAAGGGGGTATTGAGGCCTATTAGCTTTGAGAGGACGATAGTACTGAATGCTGAGTTGTAGTCAATGAAGGGCATCCTGATTATATGCACCTTTGCTGTCTAGATGTTCCAGATTTGAGTGAAGAGCCGATGAGCTTGCATCTGGTATTCATCAATTGTGATGGGAGACAAATTGAAGTGGCTCCATGTCACTCCTCAGGAGTTGATATGTTTGATCACCAGTCTCTCAAAGCACTTCAACATATTGTAATTGCTACTGACAATAGTCATTGAGGCTGGTTACCATATTCTTCCTAACAACAGTATAATTGAAGCCTGCTTGAAGCAGGTGGGTACCTCAGACTGCCAAAGTGAAAAGTTAAAGATATCAGTGAGCACTCCAGCCTGTTGACCAGCACAGGTCTTTAGTACTCGGTCAGGCACCCCATTTGGTACAGATGCTTTCTGTGGGTTCACCCTCCTGAAAGATGCTCTCATGTTAGCCTCAGAGACTGAAATCGCATGGTCATCAAGGACTGTGGGAGTTTGTGAAGGTGCCTGCATGTTTTGACGGTTAAAGCAAGCATAAAAGGCATTGAGTTCATTTGGGAATGAAACCTTGTTGTCACCTATGTCACTTGGTTTCACTTTGTCAGAGGTGGGTAGCAATTGAGCCCTGCCACAGCTGTCATGCATCCTTCAGTAATTCACATTTTATCCCGAATTGTCATTTTGCATGTGAGATGACTTTCCGGAGATCATACCTGAACCTCTTGTACTTTACTTGGTCACCAGACTGAAATGCCACAGATCAGACTCCTCCCATCCTGCGCATGGACTGTTTGATCTGCTTCCGTCTGGTAGGCGCTTCAGATCTCTCCAGACTAAGACTAATAGGCACTGGAGAAGTTTTTTCCCTACTGCGGTCACTTTGCTGAACAGTTAACTGCCGGTTAACTGTCGGCTAACTATTACTTGGATTGCACTACCTGTATGTATAATCTATATTTTCATTTATATTTATCATTATTATTGTTATGAGCAGAGAGACAACATCTGCCGGAAGTAAATTCCTTGTATGTGCACAGGTATTTGGCGATTAAAGTCTGATTCTGATTCTGATCAGGCCCTCAGCTGGTTGCAAATAGTTCATCCATTGCTTCTGGTTGAGGAAGATTCTGAATGATTTTGTAGGAACACATTCGTCTATGACTGTTTTTATAAAGTCTATGATAACCCTGGTGTATTTGTTCAGGTCCTCTAATGAATCCTTTAACATGGCCCAGTCTACCCCAACTCGGAAGTAGTCCCATAGCCACCCCTCAGCTGATTTGAGAAAACTACTTCTGTATATTAAAAAAATTTAAATGGTTTGATTATGTATAGAAATTAATGGTGCGCAGTACTCAGCAAACGAAAAATACTATTTTGAAGATGGAATGTATTTTATCTTAAATGAACACCTGCAATGTTTTTGAGGAAGCGAAGTGACATTGTATATATGGCATTGGGCAGAGTAAGTATCTAAAGTTATCAAAAAAATTAAAGGTATATATTTGAACTAGATTTTCTATATTGAAAATAAATGAATTAATATATCCTTATCTCCCCTGTTGCTGTTAGGTTGTTAGCATACGATTATTAAAAACTAGATGTATTGAGAGTTTATTTTGCAGTAAATGGGTGAAGAATAGCTAGTACAATGCACAGAAGTGCAGCTGGTGTATAGATAGGGTAAATGCAAGTAGTCTTTTTCTACTCAGGTTGTGTGAGACTAGAACTTAGAGGTCACAGGTTAAGGGTGAAAGGTTAAAATTTAACAAGAACCTGAGGGGGAACAACATCACTCAGAGCAGGGAGAGTACACAATAAGCATAAGTAGTGGATGTGGTTTTTCTGCAACATTTAAGAAAAGTTTGGATAAGTAGATGGATGGGAGAGTATGGAAAGCTATGGTCCAGGTGCGGGTCAGTGGAGTGGGCAGAATTACAGTACAGCACAGACCAGATGGGCTGAAGGGCATGTTTCTGTGCAGTTTTGCAGTATGATTCTATCTGGTCTGACTATCTGATTACCTGCTCACTGCTGAGAAGGAAGGTAATTCATCGTCCTTATTGAAGGAGAAACTGACAACTTCCCTTTCTCCCTCAGAAGGAGGTATTTCCTATATTGTACCTTTTCCAAAATACGAACATTAATTGAATGCACAAACGCAGGATAGCTCCTTACAGAAATCTCCCTGATAATCACCTGCCAAGAGTATCTGTCTGTAGCTGTGGGGGTGTTGGTGATCCCCTTGATCAAAGAATAAGTCTCCTTATGGACCCTGCTCTTCACCATCATGCTCAGATCCTCCTACGCCCCTGCTAACAATTCTTCCCTCCTCCTATCACCACAGCAACCATTCTTTAGCAGCAGTCATCCACTGAAGTCGCTTCTGTTGTGCTTCCCAGTATGGGATGAGGGCCACACTCACAGCTGCTGACATAGCCAGGAACCATGAAAGCTCACAGTAAATCACTGTAATGGTTTGTGCTGACATTTGACAGCACAGCATCACACATGGAAACCCAACAACACTGTACCAAGGACTGGGTAAACAAAGATTGCGTTGTTAAAAACAACATTAAGATGATATTCCTTTCTTTTTAGATGCCATTAAAAATTGTTAAAGGGAATCTCTGTGCTTGAATATTGGGGGACCAAAATTGTGAGCATGTGGCTGTGAGAGTTTACAAGGCAGGAGAAGATTTGCAAGAGTAATTGTGGCCCAAAAAGTGTAAGGGTGATGGATACGAATGACCTATATATAGAAAAAGAATGTGGCACACCAGCAGGTGCTGTTTTCAGGGGTTGTAAGTCAAGGTTTGAAAATGATAGACCCATATCACAAATCCTTTCCTTTGCAAATCCCCTGAATGAATTTGAAGCCTTTCAAATTTGTTTCCCTGTTACTGCATGGCTTCAGCGTAAATGAAGAATTCTATGAGTTTTTCATACTAATTATTGGAGATGATGAGACAGGTTAGAAGCATTTAAGACTGCAGTAGAGTTCTTAAAAAAGGACTCTACTGTGGTTACCTTAAGTCAGAGTGATCCTATGATGGTGAGCAGTTTTGACAGATAGCAGGGCCTATAATGATCCAGTTGTATCTAACAGTGAATGAGTTAAACTAGCTGCCTGGTAGTTCCTTTCAAACCTGCATTCTGGAATTAAAGCAGTAGGCGTGAGGCTTTGTTGGAAATGCTCAAAAGAAAGAAGGAGAATGGTTTTGACCCACCATGTCCATGCTAACTTTTTTGCTCACCTACACTAATCTCACTTTCCTGCACCATGTTTGTATTCTTGTATGCCTATCTCAGTATCTCCTACAAATGTTGTATCTGACATCCATTACCACCTCAAGCAGTGTGTGCCAGATATTCCTTCAAATCTACTTCAAAATTCCTCCCTCTCACTTTAAACATGTCCTCTCTGTACTGTTTTATGTGTGGCAATAAAACAGGTATTTAACTACTTTTGAGGTGGTATTCAAATGCAGATTGTTGTTACTATAATGATTATAGAATGTCATGTGTGAAACGTTTGAGCTAAACTCTAATATTAAACATAGAGCATGATACCATGATGCATATTATGTTTTAAAAATATAAACATTTTTGTAGACATTAGTTAAGAAAACCACTTTCCTTACCTTCATTAATTAAAACTAAAGTGTCAACAAGGCAAGACTCTGACTGTTTCCATTTAGAGTCCAGCAATCGAACCCGGCTGGTGGCACAATAACATCAGCGCCAGACTCCGGAGCGAAGGATTCCTGAGTTTGAAACCAATCACACCAGACACACTCTCCATCCATGCCGGGTTGACTGTCGAGCTCACAACTCAGCCTCGTTAAAAAAAAAATCACTGCACTGTGAGGAGGACGTGGGGGACCACTCACAGACTCTTCCTTCCAAGACAACCACTTAATAATAAGTGGTCGCCGAGGCTCTGGCAGAGTATGGCACACAAAAAAAATCGAGCAGAGTGGCAAATGTAATGCTTCAGTTCAGGTCTCAGTCACAGGTAGTGACTTGACACTGGCTCTTGCATTAGAAATGGCAGGTCACAGACAACAAGAATTGGCCCATGCTGAAAAAGTGAAAAGTGTTTTTTCAAAACAGTGGTCAATTAGAGAAAGCACCTTTATGGTATCCCATCGTGAATTGGTGCTTTCAGAAAAGGAAGAAATCCAAAAAAAAGTATTCATTGATAGATGGATTTTGGAGCTCTTTGTAAGGTTAACACTGTGTAATATTAATATTAAAACTGTTCTTAATGTTCTGTTTTAATTTATGAAATGATTTTTAAACAAAAAAAGAATTTGTTTCCTTGACAAGATAATGAGTGATGTGATAATTTGAATGGACAAGTTTTCATTTTAAAATGGGCCTGTTCATGCTTTCCTCCATGTAGTTTATCTCAAAATTAACATTTACATTTATGTAAATTTCCAGTAATTGATAAAGGCAGTAAATTATTCAAGGGATATTGTTATGTAAGTTTTTTTTCTCAATAACCATTGAAAGGACCCAGGTTTTAATTCTTAAAATCCTATGATGAACAAGGCTCAACATTCCAATATTCCCTTTTACTTCACCTCTCAAATACAGTAATCAGTCCCAGATTTTCCACCAAACTGAAAGCTATCTTACAGATGTATTTGAGTATATTTTCCTAGTACTTTTTTTAAACATCTCTTTCAGTCTGCAAAGTCTCTTCTCTTTTCCTAATTCATGATGGCTCTCAATCTTCCTTCCACAATATATCACAGCACATCCATGTCACTTGCCATGCATTCATTCATATCATCATTCTGAATATATGTATCCTCCTGGAGCCTGCACTATTCTTCTCACCGGTTTCTACACCTTTCGTTTTAAATTGTATTCTTGCTACCATGTTAATGTTATAACTTTCTGATTCGTGAAATCTGGATATTGACTGGAAAATTTATATGCAAGTCAGCTCAGCCTGACGTTTAAAACAAATGATCATTAGCAGCTCTTTCCTAAATGTCTTTTATTCAGTTAGTTTCCCTATGCTATGTGTGCCATTGATTTCTTCTAATGTTACGTGTTTTTACTGCGAGCGTCATTTTAAGTGCCTGGACAAGGCGGGTGGATGACGTCATTATAACAAAATGCGGACAGGTTTCTGGGACATTCATCAGAGAAGAACCAGCGGACTGCGAGCTACCAGCAGGAGAGCGAGCTGGGTGGAGATAGTTGAAGAGTTCGCTACAGCAGCGGACAAGTCTAATCCTCCTCCATGTCCACAGGATTGTGATCATTAGCGGCACTCAGTGTACTGGATACGTGACTGTCACTTTACATGATCCATACTTGGATTTCTGGAGTATTCCTGTGAAGACCATTTTTGTTAACCCATACATGGATTTGGATATGTTAGATGGCGACCACTTGTGTTGAGGAATATTCTGTGACTGTCACCTTGTGATATCCTTCGGTGGATTTTGGAACACTGCTCAACGTCTGGAATCTGCTGTGACTGCTGTCTTGTTTTCCCAGCGTGGATGCTCTGGAGTTTTCCGTGATCGCCGCCTCGTGTCATCTTAGTGTGGATTTACAAGTTTCTTCCCCTCACCTGTTTCCGTGGATTTCTGGAATTATCTGGATTGACATTTCTGGGGCTGTGTTTGAGTAAGATTTGAGAAGAACTGTTCCCAAACCTGACACTGTTTGTGAGCTACAAATGCATAGCACTGTTAATTTTTGTTTAGGGGAATAATTTGTTGAATTGTCTGTATTTTGAGTAGATACTGAAAATACAGTTGTTAAACATTAAAACTGAGTCTGTGGTCTATTGCTGCTGGCACGTAACACTAACTATTGTCATCACTATATTTGAAGTATATAAACCTATATTAGTGCTACTTTTTACATGTTGATTATGTAGCTAAGAATGGCGGGCAAAATTCTTTCTTTAAATAGAAAAATATTAAAACACGCTGCATTCAGACCTTCCTGCAGACATTGTTATTTTAACGACATTTTGGTGCAATATTAAGCAGTGCAACATTGTTGGAAGCAGCATTTAAGACGGTAAACTACCCACTCATTAGGCATCTGTGGCATTCCTCTGGTGCAGTTCTAGGTTTCAACTAGCGCTGCAAGAAAATGGACATTATTATACCTAGACATAAAGAGTACTGGCAATGATTTGACTTTGCTCTAAAGTTCCTAGGGACTTTAGGTATGCTGACATCAAATAGCAATTTGGTGAACTCAAAAGGGAGCCTTCTAAAAGGTACTCATCTTCTGCTTACTTTATCAGCAAAGAGGGTTTCTGAGAATACAAAATTCCAGCATTTGTTTATTGCGCTAATTGTATAATTTTTTTTGGATTCTCGCTGTTTTGAAATGTTTTATTTCAGGTTTGGCATAGAAAATTAATTTTTCAAGGGAATTATTTCAGTTTACCAATTCACTTTTTGTTCTATTACAGCTCTGGCAATGGGACTCTGCGTCGCCATGATCGCTTTTGTGCGATTGCCAAGTCTTAAAGTTTCCTGCTTGCTGCTTTCCGGGCTCCTTATTTATGATGTCTTCTGGGTAGGTTGCAATTAAATATTACTAACGTAATAGTTCTGCTCTTTACAATTTCATTAATAACTACATAATTGTAAACACATTCACTCAACTCTATCTTTGTGCCTTTGCATGAAGACGCATTAAAATTAGCTCATTTAAATTCTTCAACAAGCAAGTGAAAATATACAGTGATCTCATAATGCATGTCAGTAAGCAATTAGAGATGCCATTGATACAGAATGTAGTTTTAAGCTTGGGAGGCTTCAGATAGCAATTTTTTTAAGAGTTTGTTTATCCCTGATTCACTCCCCTGCTCTGTCTCTCCTGAAGATGGTGGCTCGTGTTGGCACGATTCCATGGGTAGCGATGGTCCTCTGGTACATCCACCAAGTGGCCATTCCTCGTGCATGAGCCTTGACGGTGAGTGCCGATGGGCCAGTCCATCTCAAGGGCGGTTACAGTTGAGCTTGTCCTGTTCTCACCTGAAGTCCATAATCAGACTTCCAGCAGGGTTGCTGAGTACAGTTGTTGAACCCCAAGGAACACCTTGCCAAAGTTAATACAGCACAGGTCACAGATCAAACCAGTTATCTTCTTGTGTTTAAGTGAGCTTTAACACTATAATGTTAATGATCATCAGTAATTGAGAGAACTTTTAGCCAATTAATGAGGGATGTGAAACAACTGTTACAGCCCACTTTTGTTCCAGGTATAGTATACTTCGTTAAATTATAGCGGGCTATGGGTCAGCTGTGATGAAATGGTGGAGAAGACTCAGTGCGCCAAATGACCTAATTCTGCTCCTATATCTTAAGGTCTTATTATCCCACTTAGTTGAATCTCTACAATGGCTACTTGTTGTTTGTTTGATTGTGTGGGCCTATTCCTGTCCTTGTATCTCCATTCTTCCTTGAGGAATTGAGACAAGTTAGACACTGCCAAACCTTATGTGTTTTCACAACCTTTCATATCAGCCTTGACACTGAAGTGTTAACAAGCTGTTCAGCAGTGAAGAGCATCAAACGCTATATCCATCTCTGGCACTGACTACAATTTTGCATTGAGTGGGTATCTTTGCTCATCTCTCAATTTCATCTCCTTTCCGCTCAAGGGAAATAAACTAATTATAGATCCACATTTTCAGAAGAGGCTATGAAACTAGCAGGGGACTTTTTTTTTTGTTTTGCTTGCCCCCAACACAGATCTGTACAGCAACATGGTGTATTTAATCACTGAGTCTTCATATTGTGTTTGAACAAAATGTCCTTTGATTCCATACCCAATTTTATATATTGAAATCCTTCACTGAATAACAGCATTTGCTATGCATATGTTGTAGTCTGCCTCAGCTAAGCATGACTGCAACAAATCACCTTCTGTCCTCTCCTGAGACTGCAGTTGTTTTGAAGCCAAATGGCATACTTTGGTAATTAAGATCTGCTATTATATTTTTAACTAATGAAGTTCTGTTTCTTTGCATTATGAATACAAAACTTGTATTGCTAAAATACAAATTTATATACAAACTTCTGTGCCCTATGAACTTTAGAGATCTGAAAATGTTGAGGCTGTTTTAAAAAAAACTTTGCTCTTGCAATTTTTACCTTTTATTGAAGTGCATGGAACTAGATACTGAATAGAAAATCCTACTGTAGTTTGCTTCACCTTAGAGTTCATTTGATGATGAGCACTATGACTCTTTCAGATTAGTTGAATTTATGAGATATTCAACAGTATTCTCTAACTGCGGCTAAGTATAAACTATTTCCTTTTTATTTTGAGCATTGGTGTTAGCATCAGGTTAACAAGCCCAGTATTGACTCGACTGATTGTTGAAGCAGCCTGTTTGCTACCTGTAATTTTCCTTAATCTTTCAGTACCACTGAAGGACATATTAGAGCTCTCATTTAATGTTCTTTATTACACAGTGCCTTATTTGAATAATCTAATTGCGATTAGTCCTCAAGAGCAGCTAGTTTAGACATCACAAAGCGTTAGCTGTTTCTCATTAATGAACTTTTGAGTTGTTTGACTAGGGAAAGAACAGTGATGAGCGTGGAGTACAGGGCAGTTCTAGATGCAAAAATATTATCTCAAAAACATGCTTGTTGTCTGCTAAAGTAAACTACTGGGTCAACATTGTGCTGAGGAACAGAAGAATTATTCATTTTTCAGATGATTAGAGGTAATAAAATAGTCATCTAAAAAAAATACTGAATACAAGGGATTAATGGAGTAATCTGGAAGTTATTGAATTGCGTGGGAATAATTAATAATTTCTCCTCATGTTTACCCTCTTGCCTTTCAGGTATTCTTCTCTGCTTACATCTTCAACAGCAACGTGATGGTGAAAGTGGCCACTCAGCCTGCTGACAATCCTTTAGATGTGCTCTCGAGAAAACTTCATTTAGGACCAAATGTTGGACGTGACGTTCCTCGTCTTTCGCTCCCTGGGAAGTTAGTGTTTCCAAGGTAGGAAGCATGTGCATATGATCGGGATTCTTCATTTTTAAGTACATGGCTCCATGTGTATATTTTTTAAGATTCAGTAACAGATAAAGTCTTTAAAAGTTTAATTTTCCATAAGAGCATGGAAGTACTGTAGATGTGGGTGAACTTTGCTAGGAAATGGTATGGTAGTGTTTGCATGAAAAAGAAATTTAGGTGGAGCCAGAGTGGTGGTAGTTGTAGCTATTATTTCACAATTCAACATAGAGTTTGCTAGTTTATTATTTAGCACCACCATTCAGTTGCGTTGGGAGGCATAAATGAATCATATTACCTGCTTGCTGCCAGTGAAAAATAGTACTATATAAGCTTTTCTTTTTATCTACTGGAAGAATAAAATATCTACAAGAAAAAAAAACGTATTTCTGCAGCTGTAATGTGAGATTGGAGCAGATCTTGTAGCTGCTGTCCTGTGTTTTCAGGAAATTCATTAATGGGTCATGTACATTTTCCACATAGTAATGAGACCATAAGACATAGAAGCAGAATTAGGCTGTTTGACTCATCAAGTCTGTTCCGCCATTCCATCATGGTTGATTTATTATCCCTCTTGATGCCGTTCTACCTTCTCCCCATAACCTTTGATGCCCAAGAACCCATCAACCTCTGTTTTAAATATACCCAATGACTTGGCCTCCGTAGCAGTCTGTAGCAATAAATTCCATGGATTCACCATGCTCTGGCTAAAGAAATTCTTCATCATCGCTGCTCTAAAGGGATATGCTTGTATTCTGAGGCTGTGCCCTCTAGTCCTAAACTACCCCATCATAGGAAGCATCATTACCACATTCACTCTATCTTGGCTTTTCAATGTTTGATAGTTTTCAATGAGATCCCCCCTCCGCGCCCCCCCCCCCATTCTTCTAAACGAGTGAGTACAGGCCCAGAGCCATTTGTTCTTTCATTAGTAATAACTTTGGCTTTGTTGCTTCCAGAATGTAAGTTGACCTGTTTCACGTGCCACTGCATTGTAGATGGCTGAGTCACTGGTTGTCTCATGAAGTAGCAGAGGCTGATGATCTCCTCAACAGTTACTGTTTTGAGTAATAAGCGTAGAGAATTGAGTCTTGGTGGAGACACTACTTTTCAAATAAACTTCCTATATTCCAACTCAAGCCATAGTATTCAGACTAACGTATATGGTTGGACAATATTGATTGGAATTGAAGGGAAGTGTTTAATAATTATATTCTATAAATAACAGCCCAGTGTGAATCCAAGTATCTTATTAAGAATGCTTTGCAGAGTTTCTCTGAAACAGCATGTAACTTGATGACAAGATGAGCTTCAACATCATCACATCTGTTTACATCCAACCTTTAATTGCCTCGGTTCACCAGTTAACGAATCCTTTGTCCATTTCTTTGTTACCTAGACTTGACTAGTCCAATGGACTCCCGCCTTTCATAAATAAAAATTCTGCTCCATTTTAATGATCACCTTCATTTTGAAATTTTCAACTATATTTCAAGCCTTGGTCTGTCCAATCCCAGTTTTTCCAGCCTCTCCCAACTGTATGGTGTTCTGAGATGTCCGTACTGCAGTGTCAAGCTCTTGCATTCCTCAATTCAGTCACCTTCCCTCATGACATGCATGCATTTAGCTGCTAATTACATAGAATTGAGTTCGAGTTTAATTGTTAGTAGTTGAATATCTACATTAGCTTTTCCTTTGCACAGCTCCACAGGCACCCACTTTTCTATGCTGGGGATTGGAGATATTGTCATGCCAGGACTTCTATTGTGCTTTGTTCTTCGATATGACAACTACAAGAAACTAGCTAACAGCGATGCAATCCCAGCCAATATACCCGGTCGAATGCAGAAAGTGTCGTACTTCCATTGCACCTTGATTGGTTACTTTGTAGGTAAGTGGAAAATAATAAAAATAAATTGTTTTCTGAAGGAGTATTTTATGCAGATTGTACTGTAGCACCATTGTGGTGCTTGGACTCTCACCTGTTATTTTAAATATTAAACTGTAGTATCTAATGAGCTGTTTACACAAGCAGGAATAATACCCTATACAACTTCTGTCAACTGGATTACATGTTTGCCTGAGTCTTTGTTTCAATATTGGGGTGAATACTTCAGTGCAGTACAAGAATATGGCTGCATGGTTATAAAGAGGATTCAGAATCAGGTTTATCATCACTGACGTGGTGTGAAATTTAACAGGTCAGGCAGCATCTATGGGAATAAACAAACAGTTGACTTAATAAAACATCAACTGTTTATTCATTTCCACAGATGCTACCTGGCCTGCTGAGTTCCTCCAGCATTTTATGTGTTGTCTTGGATTTCCAGCATCTGCAGATTTTCTCCTGTCATTGTGTGAGATGTGTTGATTTGCAACAACAGTACAATACTTCAGAAATTGCTATATGTTACAATAAGAATTATTGTTTACAAATTTAAAAAGTAGTGGAAAAAAAGAGCGATATCGTGAGGTAGTATTCGTGGATTGTACAGAAATCTGTTGGTGGAAGGAAGAAGCTATTCCTAAAAGATTGAGTGTATGTCTTCGGGCTCATATACCGTCTTTTCTGGTTCTAGCAATGAGAAGGAAGCATGTCCAAGGCAGTGGGGATCCCCAATTGCAAATGCTGCCTTTTTGAGGAATTGCCTTTTGAAAATGTCCTTGATGGTGGGGGATAGATCAGCTGAGCCTTCTGTATACGCAGGTGGATTTTATTTTAATCTTGGTCTGGATATGGGCATTGGTGGCACAAACAGTACTTATCTGTCCCTGATTATTATTTTATTGTTCTTGCATTTGCACAGTTTGTTGCAGTTACACATTGGTTGTTTATCTGTCTTTGTTGTGTGCACCTTTTCATTGATTCTATTGCAATTCTTTGTCCTTGCTGTGAATCCCCGCAAGAAAATGAATCTCAGGGTACATATGTCTAGTTTGATACTCCAAGAGGACCACAGCCTTGTCATGGTTTGGAGGCTTGTGCGCCTCAATGGCCCGGAGAGCTCTGCTGGCTGGAGTCAAGGCTCTTGGTAGAGTCACCCATGCCAAACAGATCAAAGGGTAAGAGTGGTTCACTGGACCTCCAGATTTGGGGGTTCAGCTCAAGGCTAACAACCTTAACTGATAAAACAAAACTGTTGCAGAAACAGCAATGAATAATCCTACATCTGAGTGGCCAAAGACCTTCATTGCAGCCCTAAATGTCAGCGGCATAATGTGCAGTAAAGAAAAAAGATGTACTTTTTAAAAATAAATTTACTTTGAACTTCGGCATCTACCCATGCCAGGTTGGTACATAACTTGTATGTTGTGTCCCTGTGTTACAGATTCATTGACAGGTGGTAGAAATTTGGGAAGTGCTGTTCAAAATCTTTTTCAAAGTTACTGCAGTCCATCTTGCACACTGGGTTGAAGGGAGTGATGTTTAAGTTAAAGAATGAGGTGCAAGCAAGAGGGGATACAGTGTTCTGGAAATGTTGGATTTAAAGTACTGAATCTGAGTGTTAAAAAGCTGCATTTACCTAGGACTTGTAGATGGTGGAGATCAGAATGTGAGGTATTGGCTGCAGGATGCACTTGCCATTCCTGTGTTTATATCTGGGCCAATTAAATATTTGATCAGTGTTGAATTCCCCTCAGCATGATGTCGGTAATGCCATGGTAGATAGGTAAGGTATTTGCATTGCATGAGTATTACTTGCTCCTTGTGAGTTCTGAATGTTGTCTCTGGTCTGAATGTTACACCATGCTCCCTTAATGCTCACAAGTACAGTTTCCCACACTACTTTTAAACTTACTGAGTCCCCATTTCCTGTGTTCCTTTAAGTAACCAGTGACCAGTTTCTCACATTCCCATTAAACTCGCAATGATCTGTTTCCCAAGCTCCCATTAAACTTGTAGGTGGCCAATTCCCACGCTCTCTTTAAATTCACCCTTTCCTGTGTTCCTTTTAACTTACCCATGCCCTGTTTGCTGAGCCCTGCATTCCAATTTTCCTTTCATCTCATCAGGTTTACTGAAAAGCGTATTACACTATGTAACATTTTTAAAAGTGAATTAAATGTGTGTTGTATGGGAATGTTGTTGGATGTCACATGGGAATAACATCCAGCAGCCTGGAAAATCTGCCAGACCAACACCACTCTATTGGGAAATGTCAGTGATGAAGGGACATTCTGGGTCTGAGATCATTGCTTTCCAAAATCCATAGACACCTTCCATTCCCATTGTTTCCATTTTACTAGATTGTTTGTGGGTTAAATGTTGCTCGGATATCTTCACACCCTTGGAGTTTGGCTTTTTTGGTTTGTATTTAGACCAGGAATGGAAGAGGGACTGAGGAAAACCAGAATGAGTATGTTATTAGTGTAAGAGTGATAGCAGATGGTCCTGTCAGTGATTCCTTTCCATCACTTTGCAAGTATGTTGCTGAAGCAGTAGTTTTTCAGGTTGGCTTAGTTCTTTTAATGAACCATTTTCTACATTACACAAGAGCTTCAGTGGAACGCACACAAAATGCTGGAGGAACTCCGCAGGTCAGGCAGCATTTATGGGAGAAATGAAGAGTTTACATTTTGGGCCGAGTCCTTTAATCAGTCCTGATTTTTTTTTATTCCTCTCTATTGATTCTGCTTGACCTGCTGAGTTTCTCCAGCATTTTGTGTGTGTTTTTCCATTTTCTATTCAGTTGTTTTGACTCATTCATGGTTGCTGCTCTTTATCTGTTTGGCTAACGTTGCAGGTAGTTCTGGAGCATGTTCTTTCAGTGCTAAAGGCAGAACTCTGGGGAAGATCTTCCTCCACCTGAGATCACTGATTGTCTGGCCCAGGGTATTGCCCTTTCCTCCAGTCCGGTTTTGAGTGGAGCCTCATTCCCAGAACAGTGGTGTAGCTTAGGACAAAGCAGTGCAGTGCATGGCCTCTCCCTGTCCCAAGTTGCAAGCTGTACTCTCTCAACAGTTTTGACAGCCATGAGCTTCCAACTAGGCTCAGCAGTTTTCAGAGCTTACACTGATGCTGAATATTTGTGAATATCTTTGACAAATTCAAATTCACTTGAGGCCTGGCTTTTAAGGAGATGTGAAATATTAAAGTTAAAAGACTGAAAATCTCATACACAAACAATTTCCAAGAATTTTAATTAAGTTCAGTCAAATCAAACCTCCAATTGCCTGTCTCCCAGCAGCCAGTTTGTCTGTTTACTTTAGTGGCCCTGCTGCTGATTCACGTTTACCTGGCAGCGTTCCTAACCAGAGCGATGGGAATCCGCATAATCACCGGTGGATTCTTTGTGTAGTCCACTGGTGTGACGTGGGTGCTTCTGCTGTGTGGAAACCTGCAACACTGTCTAGGTGGGGGTACAACATCCATTCACAGTTCTGGGTGGAACTCAAGAATATCAGCTCCATATTTGGGACTCCTGGCCTTTGCTGGTAATGTGTAATTGGACCTATCTTGATGTTTATCACATTTACAGATTATAGGTTTAATAGTGGTGGGACCTTATGAGGAGGCCATGATTAATTATTCACTTGGCATCTCTGGCTGAGGGTGGTTGCATGAGTTCTGGACATGTCTTTTTCCATTCTTTTGAAATGAGAGGGTAGGTCCATGCACAACTTTGGCCAAAGGAATTGAAGTCTGCAAATCTTCCAGTCAGTTAAAGGTGCTTGTAAGACCATAAGACATAGGAACAGGATTAGGCCATTCTGCCTGTCAAGTCACTGAACATAGAACAGTACACAGTACAAGCCCTTCAGTCCACAACATTGTGCCAACCTTTTAACCTACTTTAAGAACTAACACTTCCCTCAAAGATAGCCCTCCATTCTTTGATCATCCATGTACCTTTCTAGTAGTTTATTGAATGCCCCCCAATGTATCTGCCTCTACCAACACTCCTGGCAGGGCATTCCATGCACCCACCGCTCTGAAAAAAGCCTGCTTCTGACATCCCCCCCCCCCCCCCCCATCTTTTAAAGTTACATTAAAGTTATGACCCCTCATATTAGCCATCTCTGACCTGTGAAAATGTCTTGGGCTATCCACTCAATCTTACTATCTTGTCTAATGCCCTTCCCTTGGACAACATTGGTGGCGTGGAGAGGGGAGACTTGCAGCTTGAGCAACTGCCAGTCTTCCATAATAAAAAACCTTGCCCAGGCTTGCGCTCTGGAAACTTTCCAAGGCACAAATCCATGGTCTATTGAGACAAACGGAGGCCTACTATCTTGTACACCTCTATCAAGTCACCTCCCATACTCCTTCATTTTGCTCACTATTTAATCATAGCTGATTTATCGAGTCTACTCTGCCATTTGATTGTGGCTGAATTATTTTCCCTCTCAACTGTATTCTCCTGCCTTCTCCCTGTAACCTTTGAATCCTTCAATCAAAAACCTAACAACCTTCTCTTTATATTGTATTGCTATTGTAGTCCTATGTGGTAACTGCTGTGGGTTACCATTTTACTTTCAGTCAGCAGGAAACTATCTGGCAGGCTGCTGCACGTTCCTGTTGAGCCAGATTCGTTCTCCTGGCTTGGACATGCTCAGCCACATTGTACATGCACAAGTTGTTGTCAAATTGAATTCTGCTTTTGCATAGTGTTCCCAATTTGGAATTACCCAGCCTATTTTACATTTAGTGACAGTGCCCTCTTTGTGAAATAGAACCTAGTTTCTCTGAGAACTCTGCAGAGGTCACTTTCACTATGACGGGCCAGCATCTGTCACAGGTAGATCAGGCAAACTTCACAGCAGTGTTTAATTGGTGTTGGCGTCACAAAGTTAAAACTGGTGAAGTCCACAGTGCATTAGCTGCTCTCTGTTTTTTCATTGTGTTCCACATGCAAATGAACTAAACAACCGGCTGGCGGAATGAGTCTGATACATATATTTTACCTGATATCAAGTCACCATGTCATTAATGAAGACCACGTGGCCTTTCCTCCTGATTCTGTGCACTTCAGTTGAGTCTATTCTAACAGAACAGAATGTACCCGGGATGTAAAAGGGAGTTTGGTAGTTTATTGTTTTAAACTTAGCTATGTCAGGTTCCTGCTTGTATTATCTATTGTACAGTTCTTTCAGTTTTAGCGTGTCCCAGATATTAATCTGAAGAAATTAGCACCAGATGTTATTATTTAAAACCCAATACGTTGGTTGATACTGTGTGTCTTCAAATTTTATTCTTTTCTGTCCTTGTCATAGTGACTTTGTACAATGGAGTAGCTTGCTGTACTATTATTGAGGGCAGTAATATATTAAAACCTCTGGTCTGGTGTTATATTAAGACCAAACTCAATATATGTGGCAAATCTTATTTCCTGAAGATGGCAGTGCCTCTATATCCTTGGGAGTTCGCAAAGATTCAGCATGACATTTAAGACTTAATCAAACTTCTACAGATGTGTGGTGGGGAGTATATTGACTAGCTTCATCACAACCTTCTATGAAAACACCAGTGCCCTTGAACAGAAAGTCCTACAAAAAGCAGTGGGTATGGCCCAGTCCATCACGAGTAAAGCCTTCCTAATCATTGAGCACATCTGCATGAACATTGTTACAAGAAAGCAGCATCCATCATCAGGAACCCCCACCACCCAGATAATGTTCTCTTCTCACTCCTGCCAGGTACAGGAGCCTCATGACTCACACCACCTGTTTTAGGAACAGCTATTACCCCTGAACCATCAGGTTCTTGAACCAAAAGGCATAAATTCACTCAACTTCACTTGCCCCTATCACTGAAATGTTCCCACAACCTTTGGACTCACTTTCAAGGACTCTTCATCTCAGGTCTCAATATTTATCACTTATTTATTATTATTTCTTTATTTTTTTGTATTTACACAGTTTGTTGTATTTTGCACACTGAATGCCCAGGTTGCTGCAGTCTTTCATTAATTCTATTCTGGTTATTATTCTATTATAGATTTATTGAGAATGCTTGCAAGAAAATGAATTTCAGGGTTGTAAATATGTACTTTATACAATGAACTTTGAACATTAGTGAGCCAGATGAATTGTTATGATAATGTGGTATTTTGTGGTCATAATTCAGATATTAACTTTCAATTCTGAATTTTACTTAACATCTGCTACTGTTATGGGTTATAAAGTTGTAACTCTAGATCAGTGCAGTTGAACAATGTAACTATCGTACCTTATGAAAGAACTGTAGTCTCATGGATTCTATTCAAGGGAAGTGGTTCTACTGATGTATATTTATCACTCCACTAACTTCACTCAGAGTGATTAACTTTTCCCAGAGTTTTCTGTAGGTTTTTGTAGCAGGTATGTTTTCTTGAAACAACGGGAGTTCAGATTTACATTTAATGTTCTTATTGTGCATCTTCCTGAGGGTACGCAAGGTGGTCAGTTCATTTCATTTATGGGATACTGTAACTTAGACATAAGATATAGGAACAGAATATAATGTGCACTTAATTAAAATATAAATCTTCATACTCTGCCTGTTTTATAACTCCTTGTCCTTCTGATCCATCTTCTAATTTAGGTCTTCTGACTGCCACTGTAGCATCAAGAATTCACCGGGCTGCCCAGCCAGCACTTCTGTACCTTGTTCCATTTACACTGCTACCACTTCTTACCATGGCTTATTTAAAGGCAAGTTAAATATCAAAGCTAAACAAAACCACTGTCTAAACAATGTGAAATGTATTGCTAAGGGCTGCAAACATCCCCCATCCCTAATTATCCTCAAAGTGAAGTTTATGTTTTCAGGTTTGTCTTCATTGGAGTTGCTTCTCGCTCATTGGTAGGGTTTGAATTGGGAAAAGAGATTTGAGAGAGTGAGTAACTGAGAATGAATGGGATTTAAGACAAGCTAGAAGGTTGGATGTAGAAGGCAGAGATCCAAACCTGGTCAAATGGGACCGTATCAGTTTAGTCAGCTTGGTCCGCGTGGCAAGTTGGGCCAAAGGACTTTGATCCTTTTGTATTGTCTCTAGTAATGGCAGTTTTTTTTTCAAAAATGAAACGATATTAAATCTTCAATGTTAAGGTAGGAATATATCACACTGCAATGAGACTTTCTTTGTAATAGTTACTTTTTTATTATGCAAAGCAACAGATCTATTTTAATGCTATTTTCCTACATTGGTGTAATTTGTACTATTATACTTGTGTCCTTTATGAAACTACTCATCAAAATTTAGATGATAAGATGAGTAGACATTGACAAATTAGGAGCTTCTGCCTTTGAGGTTGTACAATAGCCAGAAAGGAAGGGAAGTCTCTGCAAAAACTAGGGCTGATTATTGATCTGTCTGTCTGGGTAACATCATTGGTTGGTGAATTCTGGTTATTGATGTATAAATATTTTGAGTACATGTATTAACTTCCAGTTTATAGAGTACATTCCAGCTTAGACTTGGAAAATACAACAGCAAAAGTCACAGCCTTTTTTTTTCCAAATTATTTTATACTACTACCCCCTTTCACTTCCATTAAAAAATCTTCCTCCACTATGCACTGACATTTCATATTTACATTTGTGTGGTGTTCTGTGAATGTAGATGTTATGCAACAACCATAATGATTTGCCCCAGGCATGCAGATGAAAATTCAAAATAATATCACAATTTGGGTATCTGAAATAAAAATGGAAAATGCTGGGAAAATACTTTGCAGGTTAGGCTGTATATTTAGAAAGAGGAGTATTTCATTTCTGGTACTTTTCTCCAGAGCCAGTGCTATTCACTGAGCCTGGGTACCCTTTCAAAAATTATATAGTTTTCAGTGAATGGAAGGCATGTTCTGGATGATTTTTGAATCTTTATATTATTCAGACTGTTATATCAGTGGGTTAACTGTGGTCCACTATTGCAGGAAAGGAAACAATGAGGCCACCTTGCTGTTTTAATTTTGATTAGTAATTTTCAGTAGATAGGACAGTGAGAGAAAGTGGTAAATTTAATTATAGTTTCCACTAGAAAACTATGCTTTGTTTCCTTACTGGAATATAGTCCATAATGTATCATTTTATGTGGGTTGTACTTTGTAGTTATGTTGCTTGATAAACTCTACCTTATTGAAAATCTGCAGTATAGTACAAAAGTCTTAAGACACCCTAGATTTTTTTAATATAAACTTTGCTTTAGATATTTATTGTCTTCTGCATTAGTGTTAGTAAAAAAGACCAAATTTTAGATTTCCAAACTTTTCTTAAATGCTATAGAGAAATATTTGTATTTCTTTAAAGAACGTAACATATGAAGTAACAGATCACTTTTCAAATAAAAGCTTGATTAGTTTGTAGATATATAGCCCAATTCATGATTAAGCAAAGATAGTGAGCAGGATGCTAATGATCAATGACAGAATGAGTTGAATGAACTAAACTGATTAAGTGAAACAGAAATGGTGTAGAATGAATTAAAATGGATGACAGACAACCAAACCAAAACGATGAGAGTGTGGAAGATGTGATGGTTTAACCTTCAAATCATCAATTCTTACACCAAGGCAAGAGTGAGCACAGCAACAAGACACAAGGTGGTCATCCTGCATTGGCAAGGTCTCTCCCAAACAGAAATTTCACGGCAAACGTGAGATTAAAATGTGCTGTCTACCGTCTTCTGAAAAAGCACTTAGAAACTGCCATGGTTGAGACCAGAAACATAGTGGTGGACCGGAGAAACTGAGTGCAGCAGTCAAGATGCATCAAGCTGATATCCCTTCTAAATTAGAAGACCAGCCCCACTATCAGCTCTGAACTCACAGAAATCACTGGAACCCAAGTACAGTCTGAAGAAGTCTTGTCACAACTGGTCTTCATGGAAGAATTGCTACCAAAATCCCATTCCTCTGGAGTGAAAACAAAGCAACTGATTCACCTATGCACAAAAACACAAGGACTGGGGGGCTGAACAATGGCAGCGAGTGCTCTGGACTGACGAGTCAAAATTTGAAATTTTTGGTTCAGACAGGAGACAGTTTGTACAAGAGCTGGAGAGCGCTACATAGGTGAGTATCTTCAGCCAATAGTGAAGCATGGTGGAGGCTTCCTGTAGGTTCTGCAAACGGAGTTGGTGATTTAGTCAGAATTAATGGAGTCTTCAGTGCTGAGAAATACAAGCAGATTCTTATCCATCACATGGTACCATCAGGGAGACATGAACACTTAACACTTAATTTTGGCTTCTGTTGATTGCTCATAGAAATGAATAGGGCAAATCCAGCAGGCTGAAATTTCAGCCATTTTTATTTCAGAATTGCATCCAGAGAAATGAAATTTGTTAATAGATGGTTGGCAACAACATCCATCACTGAATCAGTATTCATTCAGTGGGGATTTTAGTCCTGAATATTAGGAAGCAATACAGAATCTAATGTTGTTTTTCAGTTAATTTAATTATCTCTTTAAGTATAAGGCAAATCTAGACAACAAGGAACACTAGTGATGGGCCCCACTCAGAAATTTTGGGTTTTTGGGTCAGTTGAGAAGCCAAGTTGCTTATAAACTGGATACAGCAGTCTCTTTTATGATAGCATTTAGCTTTGGCTAACATGCAATGTATGATCATGCATACTCAAAATAGTCACTATGTGATTAGAGTCACAGAATAATAAAACAGAAACAGGCCCTTTGACCCTTCTAGTCTGTGCTGAACCATTTAAGCTGCCGAGTCCCATCAACCTGCACCCAGACCATAGCCCTCCATACCCCTCCTGTATTTATCCAATCTTCTCTTAAACATTGAAATCGAAATCACATCTACCACTTGTGCTGGCAGCTCGTTCCACATTCTCACCGCCCTTTGAGTGAAGATGCTTCCCTGCATGTTCCCCTTAAACATTCCACCTTTCACCCTTAAGCCATGATCTCTTGCTGTAGTCCACACCCAACCTGAGTGGGAAAGCCTGCTTACATTTGCCCTATCTATACCCTCATAATTTTGTATACCTCTATCAAATTTCCCCTCAATCTTCTGTGTTCTAGGGAATAAAGTTCTAACCTATTCAATCTTCCCTTACAATTCAGGTCCAACAGTCCCAGCAACATCCTTGTAAATTTTCTTTGTATTATTTAAATCTTGTTTACATCTTTCAAAACTGAATACAATATTCCAATTAGGCCTCACCAACATCTTATACAATTTCCACATAGCATCCCAGCTCCTGTACTCAGAACTTAGATATATGAAGGTCAAATTGCCAAAAGGTTTCTTTATCAACTTGTGACACCACCTTCAAAGAATTATGGACTTGTATTCCCAGATCCCTTTATTCTACAGCACTTCTCAGTGCCCTACTGTTCACCGTGTAAGACCTACCCTGCTTTGTCCTCACAAAGCGTAATACATTACATTTGTCTGCATTAAATTCCATCTGCCATTTTTCAGCCTATTTTTCCAGCTGGTCCAGATCCTGCTGAACTTTTCATAGTCTTTCTCACTGTGCACTACACCCCAATCTTGGTGTCATCCACAAATTTGCTGATCCAGTTAACCACATTATTATCTGGATTGTTGATATAGATAACAAACAATGGACCCTGCACCCATCCCTGCAGCACACCGCCAGTCACAGTCCTCCAGTCAGAGAGGCAACCATTGCTAATTCTCTCTGGCTCCTCCTGCAAGCCCAATGTCTAATGCAATTTACTGCCTCATCTTGTATGCTGAGTGACTGAACCTCCTTGATCAGCCTGCCGTGCGGGACCTTGTCAAATACCTAACTGAATTCTGTGTAGACAACATCCACTGCCTTGTCTCATCAATTTTCCTGGTAACTTCCTCGAAAAACTCTATAAGATTGGTTAGACACAACCTATCACGCACAAAGCCATGCAGACTATCCCTCATCAGTCCCTGTCAATGCAAATACTCATATATCCGTTCCCTTAGAATACCTTCTAATAACATTCTCACTGCTGATGTCAGCCTCACCAGCCTATAATTTCCTGGTTTATTTTTAAACAGTGGAACAACATTAACTATCCTCCAATCCTCTGGCACCTCACCTATCAATAAGTATGATTTAGATATTTCTGCTAGGGCCCCTGCAATCTCTGCATTTGCCTCCCACAGCATCCGAGGGAACACCTTGTCTAGCCCTACTGGTTTGTCCACCCTAATTTGCTTCAGAAGAGCAACCACCACCTTCTCTGTAATCTGTATTGGGCCCATGACCTCGCTGCTGCTTTGCCTCACTTCTGTTGACTCTGTTTCCATCTTCTGAGTAAATACAGATGCAAAAAATCCATTTAAGGTCTCCCCCATCTCTTTTGGCTCCACATAGGTTGGCATTCTGATCATCCAGAGGACCAATTTTGTCCCTTGTAATCCTTTTGCTCTTAACATATCTGTAGAATCCCTCAGGAGTCTACTTTGCCTGCTAGAGCAACTTTACGCCTTCTTTTAGCTCTCCTGATTTCTTTCTCAAGTGTTCTCTGACATTTCTTGGACTCCATTAGCACCTCATTTGTTCCTACCTGCTATACTCATCCTTTTTTCTCTTAACCAGGGCCTCTTGAAAACCAAGGTTCTCTACACTAGTTATCCTTACCTTTTATTCTGACAGGCATATACAAGATTTGTACTTGCAAAATTTCTCTTTTGAATGATTCCCACTTACCATGTACACCTTTGCCTGAAAGCAGCCTGTCCCAATCCACACTTACCAGATCCTTTCTGAAACCATCAAAGTTGACGTTTCTCCAATTTAGAATTTCAGTCTGAGGACCAGGCCTATCCTTTTTCATAATTACCTTGAAATTAATGACATTATGATCACTAGATGTGAAGTGTTCCCCTACACAAACTTATCATCTGCCCTGTGTCATTCCCTGATAGAAGATTAAGTATTGCACACTCTCTCTTTGGGACTTCTATGTACTGATTAAGGAAACTTTCCTGAACACATCTGACAAACTCAAATGCCTCATGAATGTTACAATTGTACCTTTCTTTACCAATTCCTTTGACAGCTCATTCCAGGTACTCACTACACTCTGCGTAAGGAAGTTACATCTCAGATCTCTTCTAAGTCTCTCCCCTCTTGTATCTGTGCCTGATGGTTTTGGATTCCTCAACCCTGAAGAAAGGGCTATGACCCCTCATGAGTTTATAAATCTCAGTGAGGTCATCCCTCGTTCTCCTATCCCTCAGTGAATAAAGATCCAGCATGGCTAACCTCTCCCTATAACTCAGGCCCTCTCGTCTAGGCCACATCTGCCTAAATATCTCCTGCACCCTCAAACCAACCATGATGACATTAGGGGAAATTACTTTGAATTGAGTCCTAAACAAATTACACTTGATGCTAAAATATTATGTATGAAAACATCCATCATCAAAACATTCAGGGTTTAATGGCATGGCCAAAGATCAGAGGGGCTTTCTATAATACCTTAAATTCATCTAAAAGACCTATTATGTCTCCAGTTTATCTAAAAGTCTATTGCAGTTATTGATCATGCTGCGTACAAAGGAATACCTCCTATGGCCTGCATTTGGTCATTTGAATCTGGAATATGCGAAACTGAGGTGCATTCCGTGGGTATGTTGAGTTGGAGTTTGAGGTGATTAAAATTTTCCTGTTGCTTATTTAATGACAACTATCTTGGCAGCACACGAGCAATTATGGGATGGAGAAAGAGCCAGGTGCATCAGAGCTATGAAGAGTGATCCAGTGAGGCCCACTTCAATACCTTGATCTAAACCATTTTTTGGTAAAGTGGCTCCATCCAGTCCCTTTCCTATCTACATTCCCCACTGCAGCCTGGTCTAATTGTGGTGTTAACTCGGGGTGCAGAGAGTAAACGTTGAGACCAGTTCAATGGTGTTAGAATCCTAAACGTAGCTTACTGCAGAGATTAGTATTGGTTGGCCACTTTGTATAACAAAACATTTTTTTTTAAAGCAACTTTTTAAATGATTTCTTTACACTGTGAAATGCATCCTGAAGTATAAATTAAGAACTTTATAAATCTTGAAGATTATTGAACAAATTTTCTTGATATTACAAAACCTTAATTTGCCAGGCTATTCTTAGGGTTTTATGATTAAAAGAAAATTTGCTCAATAGTTCTCAGTATTAATAAAGTTCCTATCAGAATATTTTAGTCCCTCTTAAGTAAAGACTCATAGCAAGGAAATTCAGAATTTTCTAGCTAAACCTTAATGATTTGAGTAATTCTCCATTCAAACTTGTCTATAGCCTGCCTTAATTTATGGCTCAGCATCACATTTAGTAACGTTTCCATATAAAGTCTTTTTTTCCCTGTTAAAGATGCATTAAAAGTGTAGGTGTTTGTTGTTCAGGTCAGTTGTTGTTTGCCTGATCTGTTTTGTTCTCTACAGGGTGATCTACGGCGTATGTGGTCAGAGCCCTTCCACACCAAGACAAACAGCTCCAGGTTCCTGGAGGTATGATAGCAGGAAGTGTAGCTGAACGCAGGAATAATGTATGCTGGGCACCAGAAGATTTGTGTCATGTGGTTTCATCGTTTTCATCAAACGTGATTGGTGCTTCAAGTGTTTAAAAAAAAAAGGTTGCGGAGGAAATGTTTTTCTTTTCCTTTTGTGGAGTGCAGACTCTGTACAATTAATTCAACCCATCTGCAGTCTTTGGATTAGCAACAGACTTTCACACCCTACCATGTATATTACAAGTTTAAGAAAAACAAACCCACTTTTTAAAATGACAAGATATCAAATTTAGTCTTGTACATACAGCTGCTATACAGAAGACGCAACTTTGAAGATGCCTCTTTGAAGGGACCAGCAACTCTTTAATTGTCTTGAACTTTAGACTAAGGAAAAGACAAGGCAGCGACAAATCTTTTGAATGCGGTAATTACCTGTTAGGTGACTTGTATGTCTCCCTGCAGACATGAGATGGGTATGCAGTAAAATCTGTGCTGTAATTAACTTTACACCTTAAAGTTTTGTTGCATTGATCCAGAAAGGTAAAGACGCCAAGATGAATCATGTTGTGTACTTAAGTGGCCTGTTGTAAATTTTAGCATGTATAGCATTAAATATCACTTCAGTATAAGACCCACTGTCTCCTTTTCCAAATGCTCCTATGCCATATGTGAGTTTAGAAATGTAATTGTAGTTTGCACTCGTACCCGTGTTAATGATCCCAGTTGACCTTGCACAATTATGATTGGTGTAGCAAAAAAAAAAACTTTTTTATGGTTTCTCCTTTTTCTTTATTGGTTTGATTAATTTAGCTAATGCATGTATCATAGCAGTACTTGTTATTTGAACCCTCTTGATTATAGTGGTGTACCCTTGTAAATATATTTTTTGTATACATTTGTTTAAATGTGTGTTGTTAGTTCTACCTGTTGAAAAGCGTAATCTGGTCCAAGTTTACAAGCAGTATCTGTTTTGTACCTTGGGTTTGTATTTGGTTCCCATTACTTTTTTCAGATGCTGTCACAACAGCACGGTAACACTGGGCAGCGCGCAAATCAAACCAGCAAGTAGCGTGCTTGTAAAATGTTGCAATGTTACTGAGTGAACAAGACTGCCATTGTAGTCTCCAGACCTAAATATTGTTTAAGACCAGTGCAGGGCCTAGAACCAACATGAATTAATTCCAACAGTCCTTCAAACTCTTCCATGCCCACCTCTACCCTGCCATCAGTCCCTTCACATCTATCACTGGAGCATACACAAACAGTGTTATGTGTCACTTTTAAAGGAGGAAATATTCACATTTCCAAAAAACCACTGAGTGTAATGTTTTTGTGCTGTAGATTAGACAAATTGCTAAGCCATTTTATTAGACTATGGCTTTGCTGAAAGCCTTCAAGTGGACTGAATGGGTACTGTACAATCATCTGTACATCATTAGTGTATTTCTGCCCCTGGAAATGAACATTATCTTCATCTCTATATAACATGCGCAGTCAAGATTCCTTTGTAAATAAAACCAAAAGTTTAAGTGCACTCGTGTTGTTTATTTTTGGGGTTGTGCAAGTTTTTCACAATAACAAAGGGAACTGCTTGAGTTTATTGTAAATCCTGCAGAGGTAAGAGTTTTGCTAGAACAACATTGATTTGTGAATTAGGCACATTGGTAATAGTTTTAAATCAGCTGGGGTGAGCTGACAATGTGTAACAATCCATTCACAATCTGATGGGGAAAGTTTCTCACTTTGGAGCCCTTTAAAGTTACAACTTTTGAACCAGTTCGTGACCTGTTTATGCTGGATGTTTTCTTTATTTCTTTAGAAATACAGTGCAGAATAGCCAATCAGGCCTTCTGAGTCATGCTGCCAGCAATCCACCAACTGAATCCTAGCCTAATCATGAAACAATTTACAATAATCAATTAACCTACTAACCAGTGTATTTTTGGATGATGGGCAACATTCCCTCAAATATTTTTTACAGCTGCACAGACCAACCATTGCTCTGAACAATAAATGTTTAGAATGAAAATTGAAAAATCACATGCTTTTGATTTCATTTATTAAAGGGTGTAATGAAATACAGTACAAGAAAACAAAACTTTCACATTTCAGAAACTTTTAAACTTAGATGGCATCAGCATTCAATGGGTTGGCAGTTTATTAATGAGCTACTAACTTCCATTCTGTGTTTATTGTAATAATTTATAACAGTGTCGTAATTTGAAACACTGGCAATGTAAATATGTTGAAGCTCTGAAGTGTTTCAAAGTAAAGGTTTATGTTTATTATTTAGGAAATTTATGGATTATATCCAGTAACATAAGAACGGTATTTCACAATGTAGCTTTCAAAATTATATTAACATATAAAGGAAAATTTCAACTGTGTGGCAATAAAGGCTATGTGCACAAGAGCCTTTCAATTACTGTGCAGCCATGTGCATCCAGACAGCTTGGTGGGAGGAAAACCCATGCGTTCACAGAGATGATATACAAATTCCTTACAGATGCCATCGGAATTGAACTCTTAACTCCAATGTTCCGAGCTGTAATAATGTCACACTAACTGCTACAGTATCAAAGTCAATTAAGTTCTTTTCAGATTATGGAAGTCTTCCAAACTGCATGCTGTATGAAGAGGTATGTCCAAGTAGTGAAAAATAATTAGTTGCATTTACAGTTTCATGTTATGTATATTCCTTGTAGCATGTCTCCCCAGCACTAAACACATGATGCTCTTTTCCATCATGTACTAGTCTTAACAATGATTTGTTTGCTTCTACTACATTTGACAATTGCGCAATTATTTTACCAAAGGAAAGGCATTCAAGGCACTTATCAGAAATGTAAAGGGAGAAAAGGTTCACATTGATCAAAGGAGCAATGCGGGTACTCAAAGTGCAAGATCATAACGATGATAGTTGTATTGTGAACAAAGTCACCAGAGAGACCCTGAAGCTAGTGGATACACAAATGTTTAATCCAACAAAAATAAGCAGCCGGCGTGATGTTGATATTTTCAGAGGAACAGGCCTGACCCAATATTACATGATATTTTATATGTTAAAGATCAAAGGACAATTCTATATTTACATTGTATCTACAATGCTTCCTTTGAATGACATAAAATGTTTACACCACCTTCGCACCCACACTCCAGACACCCAGAATGTCTGTTAATCAGCATTATATTTTTCCAATTAACTACTGTCCACAGCTTCAGGAAACTATTGTCCGTGGCTGCATTTTAAATTTAATGTACAATCCACGTTCAGGTCTAAAGCTTGGTTGTTGAAGTTAATGTTTAATTCCAGAATATGCCCTAACAAGAGTATAAATTCATATTTCTGCAAACACCACCAGGTGCAGGCAATTAGTCCATCATCAGAACAGTTTTATAACACACCAGTTAATGCTGAAGAAGTGCAATGCATCATTCACAATCTGAGAGCAGGTTTTTGCAATGAACTGCTTTTGATTCCATCAATAATGGTAAGGGCTTAGAACACAGTTCTTCACGGGATCTCCCAAACACTGCTACAGAGGGTGCATGGTGAAGTTTGTAGTTTGGAGGTAACTGAGATTTGAGCGGTGAGAAATGTTAACACTTTAGGTCAATAACTCTCAATTCTGTTTGTCTTTTGATAGATACTGCCTGGCCTGCTGAGTATTCAAGCATTTATGCATTTGTATTTCAAATTTCTGCAGTTTGTTTGATTTTCACATCTGTACTTCTTTTCCATTCTTGGCAGCAGGTAATCCAACGGGTGATTTATTGCTACACATGCATAAATTGCATTAGATAAGACCAAGAATATATGATCCCTACATGACTAAGAGCAGCTTTCCTCACTTGATCTTATGGACACTTTTCAGAACACAAAGAAATGACAGTTTATCCTGCCAAAAGAAAGGCCATAGAGGTGTTTTCAATATTTTGACAAGGGAATTTAAAGATATTTACCCTATTTGATCAGTCTGCCTTGTCCAAAGTGACATGTTCATGGTAGTTTATCTTGGACTTCAGGCGGGCCTATTTGAAGTCCCTCACAATGATCAGGAAGGCATCAGTGTGCACTGTCTCATGGCTGCTGATCACAGTGCTTAGGTCTTCCAGTGCCAGCCTGACATGGGCCAGGTATGCAATATACACTGCGAGCACGATGACTGTATTAAACTCCCTCGGCAGATAGAATGGATGATACTCGACTGCCAATGTTCCAGGTCAGGGGAGCAGGACTGAGTCAGAATGAATTAATCATTAAACTAAAGCTGCCGCTGACTGGTCCATGTAATGGAAGGTGAAGTCTTTGGGCTGAAGCACTGCCAGGGTTGAGGCATGGCTCTGAAGTAGAGTACATAATATTCCCTGATGTCCCTTTGGCTCTGCAATCTTGTGTTGAGGTCTTCAATTTAATTTATTGACTACTTTAGTCAGGATAGGAGGCCTGAGGGCTCTGCATTTCAGTTTTACCTGCTTCCATATTTTCTGAAACAATAAAAGCATGATTTTCCGAAGATCCTAGTTGTTTTAAATGACTTGAAACAATGTGCAGATCAATGTCAAGCAGGGCTACCTCATTCTCCAACATTTCAATATCTGTCCTCACAATCTCACCTTCAAAAAAACTCTTTTGCTAATGTTGTATTTGTTCCAGAAGATGAGTTGTTGAACTGCAGTACTCAGATGACACTTGTGTTTGCGCCCGTACTTTCAGAGGACAATCTTCAAGTCAACATTGACTCATTTGCTTAAGCAAAGCAGTAGCTGGACCATTTACTCAACATTTTCAAAACCAAGATACTTGCCTAATCTGCCCTTGTACAACAACCTCCCAAGCATGAAGATCCATGACGTGATTCTGGAAAATATGGACTGTTTCCTACAGTGCCTATAAAAAGCATTCACCCCCCCCCCCATGGAAATTTTCATCTTTTATTATCTTACAATATTGAATCACAGTGAATTTAGATATAGCTTTTTTTGACACTGATCAACAGAAAAAGACTCCCGTGTCAAAGTGAAAACAAATCTCTACAAAGTGATTACAAATATAAAACACAAAATAATTGATTGCATAAATATTCACCCCCTTTAATATGACACACCAAATCATCACTGGTGCAGCCAATTCATTTTAGAAGTCATATAATTAGTTAAGGTGTCCTAGCTATATATAAACCTGTTTGCAGGTAAGCTGTAATAAAAAAAAACCCTGTATCTGGAAGGTCCAACTGATGGTGAGTCAGTATCCTGGCAAAAACTACACCATGAAGACAAAAGAACACTCCGAGCAACTCCACGAAAAGGTTATTGAAAAGATAGATGGATACAAGATAATTTCCAAATCACTGAATATCTCTTGGAGTACAGTTAAATCAACAAGATGTGCAAAGCTGATAGAGACCTATCCACACAGACTCAAGGCTGCAATTGCTGCCAAAGGTGCATCTACTAAATACTCACTTGAAGGGTGTGAGTAATTATGCAATCAATTATTTTGTGTTAAATAATTAATAAATTTAGACCAATGTGGAGAAATTCGTTTTCACTTTGACACGAAAGAGTCTTTTCTGTTGATCAGTGTCAAAGAAGCCAAATTAAATCCACTGTGATTCAATGTTGTAAAACAATAACACAGGAAAACCTCCAAGGAGGATGAATACTTTTCATAGGCCCTGTATATCTTAGGAACTACACCTGCAAATCCCACATCAACAATGAAAGGCCTTCCAAGCCACACGCCATCACTGTTCCTTCATCACTGGGTCAAAATCCTGGAACTCTCTCCCTAACAGCATGGCAGAAATACCCACCCCTCAAATACTGCTGTGGTTTAAGAAGGCAGCTCAATTTGACCTTTATTTAGGGATAGGCAAGAAGTATGGAGGCAAGAAAGCTGTTTATAAGAAAAGCTACATATTTTTGATAGTTAAGAGAAAATGTTGTGATGGACAAGTGAGCAGTGGTTCATAACTGGTAATAAACACCTGTTATCATGCAAGTGCAAAACAAGCAATTGCCGCATTGATTTCTTGCTCACTGTAAGAGTCCCGAAGGCAGGCAACAGTGTATGTTACTGGACAAATGGATTCAATCTGATAACTCTACAAATTGTGTATATTTTCTGTTCATGTCTGTTATAACTGCATTTCTTAATATTGGTTATATCTGCTTATATGATGTTTTCACTGTATTAACACAATCTGTACTGTAGCAGAGAAAGTTGTGTATTTATCTAAAGACCAAATTATATGGAATTGAAATTGGGACTAAACTACGTCTATCTGATGACACAACATTGACATTGTACAATTTCTCTCATTTCTAAGTGCCCTGTCACAATTTTGAAATGCTAGTACCTGTCCCAGACTAACCAGCAGCAATCACATTCATAAGTTTTTTGTATTTCAAAGAGAGAACTTACCTCTAAATGTGAGGTGCAAAATTCTAATCTCAATTAGCAGTGATCTTTCAAAATCAGCTGAATCTCTTGGAGTGGTATTTAACCGTGTTGTATGAAAAATTAAATACCTAGTGTAAAGAAATAATTTCAGAAGTACAAAAAGTCCGTTCTCATTAGTACATGGTAATCAAGTTCACATGTTTAAATTTATCTTTACTTCTGATGGGCAAAGTACACATCACAACCTTTAATTATACAAGTTAAAATACGTATAATTCAGCTGGAGGGGAGGAGAGAAAATTAATTCTAATTCACTGGAGAAAAATGGAAGCAAGATTCTAAATGCACATTGGATTTCCAAACTATAATCATGTCTGATTCAAAACCCTTATCTAGGTTTTTTTTTGCTTTTCTGGTCTACTACATTCAAAAGGACAAATCAAAAATAAAAAAGGTAATCTTTGACCGCACCAGGATTTTCAAAATGTCATGGGAATTAACAAATCTTAGCGGATCATTTGTGTATTGATAGCTATCTAACTGATAGCAGGTATCTTTCTCAGATGTGATTCCCACATAGACATTGTTTAATAAATAATTTAAATGCATTAATTTTATTAATTTGTTAGCTTCTCTCATTCGTAACTCAACACGAGCTTCAGTTGCAGTGCAGTTTAACTTGTCTAGCAGTATTTTTCCTTTTTCTCAAGATGGGTTGCTCGAGATCACCTAATTTCTTTTGACAGGTACAAAACCTCAATGATTAGACTGTTTCAGCAGAAATTTCCACCACTTGGTGTTCAGAGGACATAAGTTTCTGTCACAAATTTTGTTTGTACACCTACCATCTCTATCCCTACCACCTGAGAATGCAGCAGCCTGTTGGCATTGTTAGCCTCATGTTTAACCAAGAGGTTATCTCCAGTGTGTACATCTGTGCCATCACCTAGACAGCCTGTTTTCACTTCTGCTAAATTGCCTGACTGGCTCTGTATCAGAATACCTGGTGCTGAAATACCCAGACATGCTGCTGTTAGATCTAATCAAATTTAGACAATAGACAATAGGTGTAGAAGTAGACCATTCAGCCCTTCAAGCCTGCACCGCCATTCTGAGGTCATGGCTGATCATCTACTATCAATACCCGGTTCCTGCCTTGTCCCCATATCCCTTGATTCCCCTATTCATAAGATACCTATCTAGCTCCTTCTTGAAAGCATCCAGAGAATTGGCCTCCACTACCTTCTGAGGAAGTGCATTCCAGACCCCCACAATTCTCTGGGAGAAGAAGTTTCTCCTTAACTCTGTCCTAAATGACCTACCCCTTATTCTCAAACCATGCCCTCTGGTACTGGACTCTCCCAGCATCTGGAACATATTTCCTGCCTCTATCTTGTCCAATCCCTTAATAATCTTATATGTTGCAATCAGATCCCCTCTCAATCTCCTTAATTCCAGCATGCACAAGCCCAGTCTCTCTAACCTCTCTGCGTAAGACAGTCCGGACATCCCAGGAATTAACCTTGTGAATCTATGCTGCACTTCCTCTACAGCCAGGATGTCCTTCCTTAACCCTGGAGACCAAAACTGTACACAATACTCCAGGTGTGGTCTCACCAGGGCCCTGTACAAATGCAAAAGGATTTCATTGCTCTTGTACTCAATTCCCTTTGTAATAAAGGCCAACATTCCATTAGCCTTCTTCACTTGCTCACTCACCTTCAGTGACTAATGAACAAGGACTCCGAGATCTCTTTGTACTTCTCCCTTATCTAACTCTACACCATTCAGATAATAATCTGCCTTCCTGTTCTTACTCCCAAAGTGGATAACCTCACACTTATTCACATTAAACGTCATCTGCTGAGTATCTGCCCATTCACTCAGCCTATCCAAGTCACCCTGAATTCTCCTAACATCCTCATCACTGCCACCCAGCTTAGTATCATCAGCAAACTTGCTGATGTTATTCTCAATGCCTTCATCTAAATCGTTAACGTAAATGGTAAACAGCTGTGGTCCCAATACCGAGCCCTGTGGCACCCCACTAGTCACCACCTGCCATTCCGAGAAACACCCATTCACCGCTACCCTTTGCTTTCTATCTGCCAACCAGTTTTCTATCCATGTCAATATCTTCCCCACCATTGCCATGAGCTCTGATTTTACCCACCAATCTCCTATGTGGGACCTTATCAAATGCCTTCTGAAAATCGAGGTACACTACATCCACTGGATTCCCTTGTCTAACTTCCTGGTTACATCCTCGAAAAACTCCAATAGATTAGTCAAGCATGATTTGTCCTTGGTAAATCCATGCTGGCTTGGCCCAATCCTATCACTGTTATCTGGATATGCCACTATTTAATCTTTAATAATGGACTCTGTAATCTTCCCCACTACTGAAGTTAGGCTGACAGGACGATAGTTCTCTGTTTTCTCCCTCTCTCCTTTCTTAAAAAGTGGGACAACATTAGCCATTCTCCAATCCTCAGGAACTGATCCTGAATCTTTAAGGAACATTGGAAAATGATTACCAATGCATCCGCAATTTCCAGGGCCACCTCCTTTAGTACCCTAGGATGCAGAACATCTGGACCGGGGGATTTGTCAGCCTTCAGTCCCATCAGTCTACTCATCACCGTTTCCTTCCTAATGTCAATCTGTTTCATTTCCTCTGTTACCCTATGTCCTTGGCCCATCCATACATCTGGGAGATTGCTTGTGTCTTCCCTAGTAAAGACAGATCTAAAGTACTAATTAAATTCTTCTGCCATTTCTCTGTTTCCCATAACAATTTCACACAATTCATTCTTCAGGGGCCCAACATTGTTCTTAACTATCTTCTTTCTCTTCACATTCCTATAAAAAGCTTTTGCTATCCTCCTTTATATTCCTGGCTAGTTTGCGTTCGTACCTCATTTTTTCTCCCCGTATTGCCTTTTTAGTTAAGTTCTGTTGTTCCTTAAAAATGTCCCAATCATCTGTCCTCCCACTCACCTTAGCTCTGTCATACTTCCTTTTTTTTTTAATGCTATGCAATCTCTGACTTCCTTTGTCAACCACTGTGGCCCCTTTCCCCCCCCCCCCCTCTGAATCCTTCTTTCTCCGGGGGATGAACTGATTTTGCACCTTGTGCATTATTCCCAAGAATACCTGCCATTGCTGTTCCACTGTCTTTTCTGCTAGGATATCCATCCAGTTAACTTTGGCCAGCTCCTCCCTCATGGCTCCATAGTCTCCCCTGTTCAACTGCAACACTGACACCTCCGAGCTGCCTTCTCAAATTGCAGATAAGAACTTATCATATTATGATCACTACCTCCTAATGGCTCCTTTACTTCAAGATCGCTTATCAAATCCTGTTCATTACACAAGACTAAATCCAGAATAGCCTTGTCCCTGGTCGGCTCTCGTACAAGCTGTTCCAAGAATGCATCCCGTAGGCACTCTACAAACTCCCTATCCTGGGGTCCAGCACAAACCTGATTCTCCCAGTTCACCTGCATGTTGAAATCCCCCATAACTACTGCGTCATTACCTTTGCCACATGCCAGTGTTAACTCCCTATTCAACTTGCACCCAATATCCATGCTACTGTTTGTTGGCCTGTAGACAACACCCATTAGGGTCTTTTTGCCCTTACTGTTCCTCAGTTCTATCCACACAGACTCTATTTCTCCTGATCCTATGTCCCCCCTTGCAAAGGACTTGCAATACTCCCCAATGCCATTAGGCTTTACAATTCAACCGCCAGGACTTAAGAACTTTTTAAAAGCTATTATTAATGCTTTTTGAGATAGTGATTTAGATGCATATCATATTTTTTACTGAGTTAAGTATTGTATGTAATTAGTTTTGCTACAACAAGTGTATGGGACATTGGAAGAAAAAGTTGAATTTCCCCATGGGGATGAATAAAGTATCTATCTATCTCATTCCTCACCAACAGAGCCACCCCACCCCTTCTGCCCACATTTCTGTCCCTATGATAGCACGTATACCCTTGTACATTCATTTCCCAGGTCTGATCTCTCTGCAGCCATGTCTCCATTATCCCAACAACATCATAGTTACCCATTCGCACCTGAGCTTCAAGCTCATCTGCCTTATTTCTGACACTTCGTGCATTCAGATATAGAATTTTTAGCCCATTTCTCCTCTCCCTGTTTAAATCGCTGCCCATTGTGCTTAACCCAGCTCCCCGAACTCCCATCGGGCTATACACCCCTTGAATTTTGTTGTCCTTCCTAAATTTACCTATTCTTTCTGCACATTTAACTCTATGTTCCGTCAGACCATCCCTCTGTACATATATCCTCCTTATCACTTGTTCCGCCTCACCTTTCTCTACTACACACTTAATATTCCAGAACCATCCTTTATTCTTCATCTCGCTATCCTCTCTCGCATTCTGGATCCCTGCCCCCTGCAAATTTAGTTTAACCCCCCCCCCCCCGAGAAGCACTAGCAAACTTTACTGCAAGAATGTTAGTACCGCTCCAGTTCAGGTGCAAACCGTCCCATCGGAACAGATCCCACCTTCCCTGGAACAAAGCCCAATTATCTAAAAACCTGAAGCCCTCCCTCCTGCACCATCCTCTCAGCCACGTATTAATCTGTATAATCCTTCTGTTCCTTGCCTCACTCGCACGTGGCACAGGTAGCAATCCTGAGATTTCTGCTGCCCATCCCCATTCACATATTATCCCTGTCTTGCTGATTTATTGGTTCCCAGTGAAGAGCACTAAAGAAACATCTCATCCATTTTTCAAACCCCTTCATACCTCACTTTATTTCTGTACTCTTCCCCCATCCCTATAACCACCCTAAATCTGGGCTCTGAAATTCAGTTACTGACATTGTTTTCCTCACCTTAATCCACACTAAAATTTGCCATTCAACACCTAACGGCCAAGGAATTGTAAAGACATAGCTGACACTCCCAAAGCAGAAGCACTAACTTGGAGGATTTTAACCAGGCAAGAACAAACCTGCTCGCTGCATTTTGACAGCGGTTACACACTCTCTTAGATACATCAGATCTATATAACACCACACATTGAAAAACCCAGAAGTCTAAAGTATAGGAATTCTTCAAGGAGCGGTGTCTCAGAAAAGCAGCATCCATTATTAAGGACCCCCAGCATCCAGGGCATGTCCTTCAGGTACCGAAGCCTGAAGGCACATACTCAGTGATTCAGAAACAGCTTCTTCCTCGCTGCCATCCAATTCCCAAATGGACATTGATTCAATGAACACTCCCTCACTTTTTAAATAAATTTTATGTCTGTTTTTGCTCGATTTTCAATCTATTCAATATATGTATACTGTAATTGATTTACTTAATCTTCTATATTATATTTATTCTTCTATATTATGTATTGCATTGAACTGCTGCTGCAAAGTTAATAAATTTTATGACACATGCTGGTGATAATAAACCTGATTCTGGTTTGATTCTGGAAACTTTGGCAAATATAAGACCAAACTTTCAAACTATCATACATAACAGCAATGTAGGAGAAATGACAAGTGACAAACCCATAAACAACACAGATTTATTCTATACAATTTAATGTAAAGGGTGACATATTTATAAGAAATATGGGGAACAGTTTAGGAACATCTCTGTATCATTCGAACAGGAATTGAGGACAATCTTGTCAGCAGACAATATTGCAAAATAGACTTTAGTCTCTCTCAATCTAGCCCTTTAACAAAATGAATTGGAGGAAAATGACTGAGGGAAATTAGACTGAAAGAGTTACAGACCCGCTCAGCAAATGGTTTGAATAAACTATAATTCAGGCCCAAAACAAAAATAGCTAGTTCGGTGAACGGAAGACAAGATTTAAAACTTATAGCTTCATTTTTAAAAGTGCAACAGATATAATTTGGATAGACGCAGGGAAACTTAAAATTCCAGCTGCTAAAACAAATGACCTAGACAACAATGAAACCTGTCCCAGCATGGCTGTATCCTTGAAGATCAAGGCAAATGAAAAAGTACTTAGTGCATTCCTGGTGTATATGATAGATCAACTCTTCTCGGGTTTCCAGTGGGTACAGGTATGGATTTTAACTGATGCTTCAATAACAAACTCTGCCACCTTCATCACGGAAGATGTCTAGTCAGTTGGTATATATCCTCATTGTCCATCCTTCCTGATTGGTTAGTCCTCAATCAGATTTCTGCTGTCTCACCTTGTTTATAATTGTATTCCAGTTCTTACTTAGAGTGACACCTTTGTCTTTGTTAAAATTCTTATTCACCAGTCTTATTTCAATGGCTTCCTTCAACAGGTGGTCCCAGAAGCCATTGGTGTGGCACAGTTGTTTTGAGCCATGGAAGTCCAACCTGCTACCACTGATTTTTCTGGGTAACCCAAATGGATACGCCTCCTATGCTCCTTGATGCAGGTTTCTAGCGTGGGCCCTGACTGGCCAACATACGCTGGTCCGTATTCACAGGGACTACTGTAAATGCCAGCCGTACTGATTCACGGGTTATCTTTTGACCTGTATAAGTAGGGATTTGACCTTCCTTACGGATTTGTGGATGGTATTAATCCAGTATTTCTTCAGGATTCTGGCAATCCTTCCAGAAACTATGGAAATATAGGGAAGACAAGCAGTAGTGACAGGTTCATCCTTGTTGTTAGGTTTCCTGGTTTTCCATTGGACCTTATAGGGCCCAATTGATTCCCTTCACCTTGTAGCCATTCTGTAGCATGAGACATGCCAAGGCATGAAGATGGCAGAGTTTGTCATCCAAACATTGGTTAAAATTGATACCTGTACCCAGCAGGAAACCTGAGAAGAGTTTATTCATTAAGGCAAATATTCCAGTCATCAATCTGAGCAGAATTAACTCCAGTCTCCAAAGTAGCCACTTTAATTACCAGGTATGATTGCTCCTTCAACAGAACCTACCCTCCTTTTGATAAGGAGCTCATTTAGCCTGTATACTCTGGTGCGGATTTGGATGAATGGAAAGAAGATGCTGCAGTTACCAGTGAAACTCAATCTCAAATGATGAGAAGAACAAGCACAAGAGAAACCTACAAGTTGAGCACTGAAACTGAGCTCCAGAATGCCCAACCTCAACCTCTCGACTTCACTTTCTCAGATTTCTTCTTTAAGTGGCATATTGAAAGCTCCTTCCTTAGCTCTCTGCTCAGAAATGGTTATTTATTTTTACATAACTATTTAAAAAGCTTGTTCAGTGAAAAAAGCAGTACTTGGCCCACGTTTACATCTTCATGTACACCATGCTTTTAGAAAGAAGTACCCATCAGATGATAACTAAACCTTTGATTCATATCACATGATTAGCATCTAGTAAAAGCAGAAAATGATAAAAATTCTCAGCAGGTCAGGTAGCATGTGTGTGGCAAAAATCAGTTAGCATTTCAAGTCAACGGCCTTCCAAATGTTCCAATGAAAGGTAATTGACCTGACACATTATCTCTGTTTCTCTCTCCACAAAATCATGCCCAATCTGACTTTTCAGCAAATGCAGGTTTTTTATTTGCTTTGTCAAGCTTTAAAAAGCAAAAAGATGTCAACAAAAAGGAGTCATTGCATCTCCCAGCACTCAGCTTGAGAACATATCATCTTTTGATAGTGATGGTGTATGAAAGAGTGTATGTCATTCCAGAAATATCAAGTAGTGTGTGAATAAAACACATAATTTGGATTTTTGCTGAGCTCTGAAGTAGCATTTTTTGCCATTTGTTAAATCTATTAGAATGATTCTTGAGTATTTTCTTGGCTGAGTCTTGTCTTCATTATCATTAAAGTTAAGCACGGCTCTCTTAGCACCTCTGCTGTTGTGAGCAAAGACAGAAAAGCAGGAGACTGAAGGAAAAGATACAGAAACTCAAGAGAAATGGTGAACAAAGAATGAAATTATCATTAGGCGTGAAAATTCTGAACTGGGAGGCAGGTATTGCTGGAAGAAACAAGATAAAGGACAAATCGGTGGGATGAGCCAGAGGCAGAGAAGTAGCTGGACTCCTGCTGGCTAACCTCGATCTTTCACTCAGACAAGAGAATGCAGATGCTGAAGGTGGAGCAAAAGATAAACCGCTGGAGCAACCAAGCAGGTCAGTCAGCATCCATGAAGGCAAAAGGATAGCCAACATTTTAGAGGATTTCACATCAGATTTTTGACTTTAAACGTTGACCATCCCTTTGCTGTCACCTATGATGCTCGACATGTTGTGTTCCTCCAGTATTTTGTTTTTATTTGCTCAAACTTTGTATGGATGAATTACATTGGAAATGTTTTGCTTGATTCCGCACCAGTGCATATGCATCTGGCAATAAATCTGAGATAATGACATTTCAGTAGCATCGACATGGATCAAATCAGCAAACTGTCACACTTATGTCAAAACTGATTGACAGTGACTGATGAACTAATTTCACCTTTAATAAATGTGCAGTTCTAACAAATATTGCACATTTTCTGCATTTTATGATCTGTTGTTGAATTAGGGTTAGTATACTCAAAACTTTGAGCTTGCTTCTAAATTGGTGATGACAGCTGAAATGATTTGCAGGGCAGTTTCCTGTTGAATCAAGATAGTTTGAACAAAAATATTCTATACTTCCAAATAACATAAGTGTATTGTTCAGACGAGACCTTTGAATCTTTGTCTAGCATGGGGCCACCGATTCTCAACTATGAACATCACTTCAGCCACCAGTAACTCACAGATCTGAACATAACTATGCAGAGGAAAGGCACGTTTTAAATCATTCTTGCAGCCCAGGTTTGTCTAAATGTCTAAGAGCACGAAGACAAAGGAGAGGGTGATATGCTGGCACTTAATTTCAACTTAACTGATCACATCATCATTGTCTTGTCAGGAAATTATGTTAAATGACTTACCACTGTACTTGCATCATGGAGTTGGCCTTTTGATTCTTTGATAAGTGGCTCTGGAAGTATTTCTCCTCCACATTTGCTTGACTATTGGTCTTGAAAATGGAGTAATCACTTGAAGGACTATTATTAAAATTTGCATATAAGTTATTTACTATTATTAATATACTGGAAACATCCTTTCGAAATTGCAGTGGACACTGACATGAATGCTAGTGGGTGATTTTTTAGCTCTAGGCTATCAGCAGTGGCTGAGTATTGACAGGACATACAGCACATCTTGGAAATGTCCTCACCCACAATCATACTGTGGTGGCTGTGTTCCAGTAGCAGTGTTCTGTCCGTGTTGTTAAATTCCACTCTACAGACGAGCACAAACGTGATGGAGTGCTACACTGTCAGTGGTGCTGACTTCCACGTAGACAGTTTGAGGAGATGCTGACCTGGTACTTTGGTCAATATTTATCCAAAAAAATCATCACCAGTAAAACTGATAGAATCTACTCACTGCTGCTTGTATGACCTTCCCACGTGTATTTGGCTGCTACTTAATTCACCAACAAAAACAAGGACACTTCAAATCAATTGGCTGTAAAACACTTCAAGATATCTCTGGTATGGGTGAGACCCTGTGTAAGTGTAGATGCTTTAAGACTTCACCTTGAGAGCCTTCTTTCACTTAGCAAATATCTAGTAACATCTTCCTCCTTTAAAGATCATTCCAACCAATTCCCGATTCAGAAGAATAAAGATCAAAAGGAAGGTCTTTGAATCACCTTGTTAAAACTAGGCAGATGATTTAGAACATAAAATATTACAGAACAGTTCAGGCCTTTCAGCCCATGATGTTTCACATCATGATTGAGATACAGTATGGAACAGACCCTTCTGGCCCTCCAAGCTGCGGCACCCTGCACCCCCCCCCCCCCCCGATTTAATTGGAGCCTAATCATGGGGCAATTTACAATGACCAATTAATCCATCAACTGGTATGGCTTTGGATAGCGGGCAGAAACTGGAGCACCCAGAGGAAACCCACGTGGTCACGGGGAGAACGTACAAACTCCTTACAGGCAGCAGAGGGAATTGAACCCGTGTCACTTGTAAAGCGTTCTGCTAACCACTATGCTACTCTGCCATCCTTGTAACCGACTCCAAGATTAAACTAACAACTCCCATTTAGCTTATGATTTTTCTTTCATCCATTTGCCTATCAATGGGTCTCTCAAATGTCCCTGATGTACAATATCTGTTTCTATCACCACCCCCAACAGCGCATTCCACATGCCTACCACTCTCTGTTAAAGAAACATCACTACTATTCTTCTAAACTTAACCTCCCCCAATTCCGTTGAAGGGTATTGGACTTGTCCCCTCCACCCCGACAGATGTTGTCTGATCTGATATCTGATGAGTAGTTCCGGCATTTTCTGAAAGTATTTCAGATTTTCAGAAAATGAGATGTTTTTTTATTTTCATGTATGAGTGACGGAGTATTCTAATTTCACCAGTGGTAATGCTAAGTCATTTTATCACCAAGATGGATATAAGAGGAAAGGAAGCATTTTTAACTGTCACAATTAATCAATAAATGTTATCAGATGAAGAAGCTGAAAATTTGTTACACTGTCAGTGTCCTTTGCTATCAGACACCAGCGAGGATCTTCAGTAAGCAACAATACATCTTTGCAAATAATCTTTTCAGTGCAAAAAGGGAAAAGGTACAGCTGTCTTCAAAGCACAGCTGGATAGTGCAAGTTCAGATACTGGTGGGGAGACCTTTAAAATTAGAAAGAGAAAATTTTTTTGAGAATGAACATCAATGGGAGATGTAGGTTACTAAAGCAACAGCATTTAAGAGGTGAGGTGAAGGACTACAGTGAGTTTTGATGGAACAGAAAGCATAACAGCAGAATGAGTCGAATTTGATGAATAATGTACCATAGGAAAGAGCTATAATGGGAAAGGCAACTTACAAAGATTTCAAGGCTGAAAACACATCATGGACAGTTCTTCTTGTTGTCTATGTCCGTGGCTTTACTTCACTCCATCAAAGTAAAATTCAAAGTAAAGTTATTATTAACTTACACATATATCACCATTTACAACACTGAGATTCATTTTCTTGTGGGCATTCACATTAAGTACAAGAAGCACAACAGAATCAAGGAAAGACCTCACCCAACAAGATGGACACCCAATGTGCAAAAGTCAACAAAATGTGCCATTACATAAAAAAAGAAAAAATGTTAATAATCATCATCATCATCATCATCATTAATAAATAAGCAATAAGTATCAAGAACAGGAGATGAAAAGTCCTTGAAAGTGAGTCCACAGATTCTGGGAACAGTTCAATGACAGGGTGAATGAAGTTATCCACTCTGATTCAAGAGCCTGATGGCTGAGTGGTAAAAACTGATCCTGAACCTGTTGGTGTGGGACTTGAGGCTCCTGTACCACCTTCCTGATGGCAACAGTGAGAAGTGAGCATGGCCTGGGGGGAGAGAAGTCCTTGATGATGGATGCTGCTTTCCTGCAACAACACTCCATATTGATGTGCTCAGAGGTGCGGAGGACTTTACTTGTGATAGATTGGGCTGTGTTCACTAATTTTTGTAGGATTTCCCATTCAAGGGCATTGGTGTTTCCATACCAGGCCGTAATACAGTTAATATACTCTCCACCACACATCTATAGAATTTTGTCAGTTTTAGACGACATGCCAAATCTTTACAAACTTCTGAAGAAAGTAAAGCATTGTCGTGTTTTCTTCGTAATGGCACTTACGTCCTGGACTGAGGACAGATCTTCCGAAATGATAACATTGAGGAATTTTAAATTACTGACCCTTTCCGCCTCTGACAAGTACCCCCAGTCCATAATCAGCTCTTTGGACTTGCTGACATTAAGTTGCTGTGACACCACACAGGCAGATTTTCAGTCTCCCTCCTCTATGCTGGTTCCCCACCACTTTTGATTTGGCCCACTGCAGCAAATTGGTATTTGGCATTGGAGCTTATCCACACAGTCATAAGTGTAAAGCGAGTACAGCAGGGGCCTTGTGCTGATGGAGATTGTGGAGGAGATGTTGTTGTAAATCCAAACTGACATTGTGGAAACTGAGGATCCAGTTGTACAAGCAGGTATTAAAGCCCATATCTTGAAGCTTATTGATTAGTTTTGAAGGGTTGACAGTGTTAAATGCCAAGCTGTAGTCAATGAAGAGCATCTTCACTGTCCAGTTCAAGGATTGAGTGAAGAGCCAAAGAAAAGCCATCTGCTACTGACCTGTTGACTTGGAATGGATCCAAGCCACTTCTCAAGCAGGAGTTGATATGGTTCATACCAACCTCTCAAAGCATTTCATCACAATTGATGTCAGTCCACTGGGCAATTGCCAGATGTTGTGACTGTGGATCAAAGTCACTGGAAAGACACTAAAACTGGTGATATAGAAGTCTTTTTCAGCACAACAAGCAGGCATCATGCTGGGGACACTCTTGGTGGCGGCTGACAAACCCAAAGGTATATCACAGTTTTATACCCTTATGATCAAAGGCAGCAGCAGGTGATTCAATACAATTTCCATAGTTACAATGACATTGTTTACTCCAATACTTCGGGTTGACAAATAATTCTTTTGAAATACATAGTGGAAGCACACAATAATTGATAAGTCACCTCTGAAGGTCCAAGTGTCTTTGGGAGAAATTAATTAACACACATATACTAAACCCTTTTGACAACAGAGAGCCAAGCACCTAAAATTAATAAAGGCAAAGTACACTGCAGATGCTGTGGTCAAATCAAGACGTACAAAAAAGCTGAATGAACTCAGCAGGTCGGGCAGCATCCGTTGAAAGAAGCAGTCAACGATTTGGGTCAAGACCCGAAACGTCACCTAAAATTAATGTTGTCAGGACTGCCTCTCAGTACACAGGAACTATTGATTGCCTGTACCTGTGACCATGTTTGATATACAAAGTGGCAATATAAGTCTGGTCTGTCAGCTTGAACTCAAGTCCCAGTGTTGCAAATACCTTAGCCATGTTGCCTGGTTTGATGCAAGCCAATTAACACAACACCATTGTCTTTATACTTGGCATTGCATATGCAATCTCTTAGTCTATAGGACAGTTTAGCTTCAATTCACCTTTTGCAATTTACGGTAAGAACTCAAGACTATTTGCAAGTGCCCTGAACTTATTCACATTCACAAGAAGAACTGAAAGTGATTCTTATTTGAATTAATATCTGCTATACCCACATAGAAACAGAAATCTACAGCATATTACAGGCCCTTCGGTCCACAATGTTGTGCTGGCCATGTAACCTACTCTAGAAACTGCCTAGATTTTCCCTACCACATAGCCCCCTCTGTTTTTCTAGGCTCCATGTACCTATCTAAGAGATTCTTAAAAGTCCCTATTGTATCCACTTCAACCACTTTCACTGGCAGTGCATTCCACGCACCCACCACTCTCTGTGTGAGAAACTTACTTTCGACATCCCCTTGCACTGCAGGAATGCAGCTGACTGCTTGGTAAAGGGAGGGAAAACACAAGTTCAGTGGGAAGGAGGTAAAATATCCAGACTTAGAGACCTGTTGAAACTTGTGCCCTTTGACAAGAGGGCAGGAAGAGGATACTGCAGCACCGAACAGAACAAAGGATGAAGGGAAATTGTGGATCACACATAAGATGGATCAGTCAGTTTTATAGTCATTAGATCACAGAACAATACAACACAGATACAGGCCCCTTGGCCCAATGAGTCCATACTGACCACAGTGCCCACTAAACTAGACCCAATTTCCTGCATTTGGCCCATAGCCACCTAAGCCTTGCCCCTCAATGTACCTTTTGAAGTGTTTCTTAAATGATACTACTGTAGCTGTCTCAACCACTGCAGGCAGTTTTGTCCACATGCTGACCACCCTGCCTGAAGAGATAGCTCATCAGTTGCCTTTCAAATCTTTCTCCTCATCCTAAACCTAAGCCCCATAGTTTTGGTCTTTCTTATCCTGGGGAAAGACTTACCTTTCACATTATGTATGCTTCTCATAACTTCTATAAGGTTGTCCCCTTTTTCCTATGTTCCACAGAATAAAGACTTACTCTGGCTAAACTCTCCCTATAACCCGAGCCCTCTAGTCCTGGTGACATCCTCACCAATCAACTCTGTACTCTTTCCAGATCAACCACATCTTTCCTATAAGAGTGTGACCAAAGCCATACACAAAAATCCAAGTGTGGCCACACCAATGACATATATGTTGTTTGGTTGCAGAGAAAAGTCATGGCAACATGCTGGATCATCAATAAGATCAAAAAGAATCAGGTATAGTATATAGACAATAGACAATAGGTGCAGAAGTAGACCATTCGGCCCTTCGAGCCTGCACCGCTATTTTGAGATCATGGCTGATCATCTACTATCAATACCCGGTTCCTGCCTTGTCCCCATATCCCTTGATTCCCCTATCCATAAGATACCTATCTAGCTCCTTCTTGAAAGCATCCAGAGAATTGGCCTCCATTGCCTTCCAAGGCAGTGCATTCCAGACCCCCACAACTCTCTGGGAGAAGAAGATGTTTGACATATGTTGTAAAATCTGGTACTTTACAGCAGCAGAACAGAGTGATACAGAAAAATCTGCATAAATAGACAATAGACAGTAGGTGCAGGAGTAGGCCATTCGGCCCTTCTAGCCAGCACCGCCATTCACTGTGATCATGGCTGATCATACACAATCAGTACCCCATTCCTGCCCTCTCCCCATATCCCTTGACCCCGCTATCTATAAGAGCTCTATTTAACTCTCTCTTGAATGCATCCAGAGACTTGGCCTCCACTCCCTTCTGGGGCAGAGCATTCCACATATCCACCACTCTCTGGGTGAAAAAGTTTTTCCACATCTCTGTTCTAAATGGCCTACCCTTTATTCTTAACTGTGGCCTCTAGTTCTGGACTCACCCATCAGTGGGAACATGCTTCCTGCCTCCAGTGTGTCCAATCCCTTAATAATCTTATATGTTTCAATCAGATCCCCTCTCATCCTTCTAAATTACAGTAAGAAATACATATAAAAATAAGTAAGTAGTGCAAAAATAGGGAGACAGTCTTCAGGTGTTCACAGACTCTTCAGAAATCTGAATGCATAGCAAGCGGATGAATCTGTCCCTAAAATACTGCGTGTGTGTCTGCAGGCTCCTGTACCTCCTCCCTGAAGGTAGTAATGTAGTAATGTGAAGGGGGTACGTACTGGATCCACCTTTTTGAGACATCATCTGTTGAACCAATAGAACATACAGTACGTGATTCTTGGTGTATGAAGGGCTTTCTGACATGAAATCTTCTCTCCGATTAACTGGCCACTGTTTCTTTTACTCCTGTTAAGGGAGGTACATGATCTGCTTACACAATAAAACAGGCTGTACATACCAATTAGTTCCTGAAAGCACGAAAACCAGGGAATGCATGACAGCAGATATATATTTTTTGATTTATTGTCACTTCAGTATCCTTCCTTAGCAGAATCCTCACTAACTTGATAGTGTGAAATGGAAATTTTTTAAGTACAGGATAGCTTAAAAGGACCTTAATAAAAAATTTTAAACCCCAAAGACATCCTCATTTAGAAATTTCATTGATGCTGGTCCAAGCCTGTTCTAAGATCGCCGCCTTTCTGAATGCCGTGTAGAGGGAGGCAAGGGACTGGATTAATCCAATGCTTGTGATTCTTTACCTGACTTTTGCACCTTCTACTGGGGAGGTTAAATCTAAACACAGTGTATCTTCCCATATCAGTAGCTTTAACAGCATGTCTCTGAATTACTCAAATCAGGAAGAATTTGCTGAAGAATGTATTTATTTTCAAATGAAAAAAATGGAGATATTCTTAATATTTATGGAAAGGGGACTGTGTCTGATTTCCTGAAAACTTGCCAAGTTGCTTTACTAACGATTAGCAGTGACATTGTATTTTAAACTCTATAATTTCTTAAGTTCTATTGAAGTTTGATGCAGGCTCAAAATTACAAATACATATCAAAATGGCAGACTGCACCTAAGCTGTTAACCATTATTACAATGCACTCACATGAGACAAGAAAGCTATTATTTCTGGTAATCTCTGACTCATAGCCTAATAATTATATTTTCAATTAGCCAGGCATATATTCACTCCAACGTTAAATTAAGGGATTTAAAGTGAATGAGATCATCCATTGCCATTTAATATTAGGCAGCATTTATATTTAACACCAGCTCACTTTCCAATTCACTAACACTCTAGGATGAGCAGATAGTCGACGCTGCTGTACAGATAGATTGCTGCTGCGTTGGAGATAAGACAAAGCCTCCTTTGTCTAATCCAGGCCTCATAAAAGATCTATTCAGGGAAATAAAGACTTATCACTTGAGTCCAAGTCAAAAGCAACCTAATACATACAAGATAGTCAACAGCTCAGGTCAGACTTCCTGGGAAATGCTGGAAATTCCTTGATAGTTGCCAGCATTTACCTACTAGGAGGTTCAGGACTGCGTATTTGAGTGCACAAGTCTTGAACTTAATACCCAACCAATCTACCACAGCCCTCACTGGTTCACTCCACATGCTACAGGATATACAAGCCTACACTTTTCACCAGTGACTTTAGGGCTGTGAGAGGAAAGAGAAAATAGGATAAGGCTGCCGAAGGTTTAAAGCAGTAATTTGGTGGAAAATAGTAAGTATTAGAATGAAAGGGAGCAGAGGTCATGTTAAGCCTGTTCATTCTATCAGAAAACTTCGGGCCCCATTAAGGATAACTGCCAGGCATTCATTTGTTGGCCCAGGAGTCAATGGAGTCAAGATTGGACCGAGGAAAATCCACTTAAAACTCTTCAATGTGAAGCAATCCTGATAGATAGATTAATATAGATTCAATGGCATTTAATTTTTATTGTCCATTGCATCACGCAGCATATAAAGAATGGAATAAAGAAGCAACATTTTTCACCAAGACCCTTCACCAGGATGAAATCAACATGACTTTGTGCGTGGTAGGTCGTGTCTAACCAATCTTGTAAAGTTTTTCAAAGACGTTACCAGGAAAGTTGATTAAGTCAAGGCAGTGGATATTGCCTACATGGACTTTAGCAAGGTATTTGACGAGGTCTGTCAAGAAGGTTCAGTCGCTCGGCATTCAGGATGAGGTGGTACGTTGGATGACATCGGCTTCGTAGGAGAAGCAGATAGCTATCGCTCTGACTGAAGGCCTGTAACTAGTGCAGTGCCATGAGAACGACTGCTGGGTGCACTGTTGTTGCCATTGATAGCAACCATCTGGATGATAATGTGGTAAACTGGATCAGCAAATATGCGGAAGACACAAAGACTGAGGGTGTAGCGGACAGAGACAAAAGCTATCAAAGCATGCAGTGATATCTGGACCAGCTGGAAAAACATACGGAAAAGTTGCAGATGAAATTTAATGCTGACAAGTATGAAATGTTGCAGTTTGTGAGGACAAACCAGGGTAGGACTTGCACAGTGAGCGGTAGGGCACCGAGGAATGTGGTAAACAGAGGGATCGGGGAATACAGTACAGATTCATGATTCCTCCATCACAGATAGATAGGGTTGTAGCACACTGGCCTTCATAAATCAATTTATTGAGAACAGGAGCCAGGACGTTATGTTGAAGTTGTATAAGATGTTGGTGAGGCCTAATTTGGAGTATTGTGTGCTGTTCTGGTCACCTACCTACAAGAAAGATTGTAAAAGTGCAGAGAAAATTTACATGCATGTTGCCATGACTTGAGTTATAGGGAAAGGTTGAATGGGTTAGGACTTTATCCCCTAGACCATAAGGGAGTAAGAGATTTGATAGAGGTAAACAAAATTATGAAAGGTATAGATAGGGTAAAAGCAAACAGAGTTTTTTCCACTGAGATTGGGTGAGACTAGAACTGGAGGTCATGGGTAAGAGTGAAAGGTGAAACTGGGGAGAACTTCTTCACTCAGAGGGTGGTGAGAGTGTGGAATAAGCTGCTAAAGGAAGTGGTGGATGCAGGTTTGATTTCAACATTTAAGAGAAATTCAGATAGATGTATGGATGGGAGAGTATGGACGACAATGGTCCAGATGCAGGTCTATTAATAGATTGGCACAGGCTAAATTGGCCGAAGGGCTATTTCCGTGCTATAGTGCTCTATGACCCTAAATCAATTTTCAAATAGCTTTGACTCATTAAAACAACATGCTTGGAAGATAAACAAAAGGTTTCAGTAAGTTGCCTTAAAATAAATCTCTCTATCTATCTTACATTATCAGAGAACTGGAGCAGAAATTATACAATGTTCCAAACAGTTATACTGTACATGCAATACAAAACAACAACTACATCAACTCCATCACAAGGCTTCCTTGATAAGATTCTGTGATAAACTATTTTTAATATTCCATTCACAATAACAATGATGTGTGACTAACATTAGCAAAGATAAGAAATTAAGCCTTTTGTTATTAAATAAATTTCTAGGTAATGGAACACTTGTGTGAACAACCCACATAATGTGGAATAAAGATCATAGACACATGTCTACCAGATAGAACCTTAAACATATGTTTACCAGATGTCTATCTTCTCAACTATGGATGCCTCAATTTTTATATAGAGTACAGAAATTTCATACATAAAGATTTAAATATTAATGGAAAATAACTAATAAAAATCAATTTACATATGAATGTGCCACTTACAGTCTGCAAAGGCTCAAAATACAGTACGTCCTGATGAAGGGTCTCAGCACAAAACGTTGTTTATTCCTCTCCATAAATGCTGCCTGGCCTGCTGAGTTCCTCCAGCATTTTGCATGTGTTGCTCAAAATATATTTCAGTTTCAGGTTTATTTATCACAAGTACATCGGAACATATAATGAAATGAGTTGCTTGTGTTAACAACCAACACACCTAAAGATGTGCCGGTGTGTTGTCACACATTCCAGTGCCAATAGAGCACGCTTGGTAAACCAGCACAGAACAGAACACACCAAGTGACAGAGCAATAACAGTGAACCAGGCCTTGTTCCTCCTTCCCTCCCACTCACCCACCAATGCACAGAAATAGTCCTCCAACACCAGCTTTCTTCAGCCGCCAGCCTTCAGTGAGCTGACTGACTCTCAGATATCAGGCCTTCAACTTCCCCAGCGGAGTCGCAGAAGCTCACAGATTTGAAGCTTCAGCTATCAGACCTCAGCTTCTGGACTTTCAAATGACCTCTGGGCTTCAATCTGGACTTCTGGTCGACCTTTGGGATTTGGTTTTCGGTATGGAGCCACGACTCACTGATGAAAGTGAATGGAGATCCTGGATGAGGACCTTAACCCTAGGCCTCGAGCTGCACACTTGCAGATGACAGGACCCCGAACATGATGCCTCAAATTCTGACTTGTAATTTGCATACCTAGGGGGAAGGCCACAGGCCTCTGCTCCTCCTGCCCACGTGGAACTCCAATCCCAAAACATACCGACACTCCTGGTCTGTGGGCCGGCATCTGACCCCATCATGTCATTAACCTTCAAAGATGTGTAGAGGATTAGACTCCAGACTGTTTTTAGTTCCCCCACATCCCTGTCACTAAACCCTAACTCCCCCGTCCCCAAATCCAACCCTATGAACCTAAAACAAACTAAAAAAAACTGTTTGAGCTGTGACCCTGACAGAGACCGTAGCTCAGCGCCATTCCACATTCCGCTGGCCTTTACAAGCTAGTAGAGCTCACGTTGCCTGAGACATTGGGTTCAATCCCAACCTGAGCCAAGAGGAGCTTTCACATTCTCCATGTGGCTATATGGGTTTCTCCCACATCACAAAATTATTTGGTTAATTGTCCACTGCAAGTCGCCCATAATGTTGCTGAGTGGCAGAATCTGGGGGGGTGGGGGGGGGGGTTGATGAAAATGAGGGGAGATTAAAAATGTGATTTATTAAATGGGTGATCGATGTTGGGTTGGTGCAGACTCGATGAGCTGAAGAGCCTGTTAATATGCTCTCTCACTCTGTGACTCAGTGAAAAGAAAAAGGCAAGATGATAGGCAAGACGAAATAAAATTTATTATGAACCCACAAAGGTGAAACTGGTAACCAAGTGACTGAAAATGTCAAACCTGGCTTGATGACTGCTAAAATACTTGTCTTTTCACAGCAGCAGTTCCATAGGTCAGCACTGAAAGACACCAGAAAGGATTTCTGCTTCTTAGACATCCCTTGTGATTCATCCCCCCTCCTGCTTTGTGACTGACGTGACCATGTGAGAACTGTAGTATCCTCCACAGATGGAGGAGAAGGTATCTGACAGGAATGGCCAAAAGGTTGCTTCTGTTATCTTGTATGCCTTTTTAGAGAGCAGTCTGGGGTGAAGAGGGGTGGGGTAGAGGACTTTAGTTTCAAGGATCTTCCATCCTCTCTAGAGCTTTGGTGGATGAACTGATGGAGGCTTGGAGCTCAGCCTCCAAATGGGTGCAAAACCAAGCAGCATCTGTGAACTGCAGCCCAGCTACAGAGGTCCAAGTTCCACACCACTACTACAGAAAACTTGGAAGCACAGTGCAACAATTGCAGCAAGAAATCCCGAGGATGATGATGCAGCCTTGTTTGACCCAGGTCTTCACTGAAGTTGTTTGGAGAGGTAGCGCTGTTGCTGCAGCTGACAAAGACTGACACTTGCTAAAGCAGAGTCATACCAAATGAAACAAAGGAATAAAAGGATGCATTCATACTGTGCTCTTCATGACCTCAGGAAACCTTGAGGCTATTATAGCCAAGGAACTATTTTGCAAGCATTACAATTTAGAAATCAGAGCAGCAGATTTGTTGAACAACAAGGACTTGTAAATAGCATTATAATAATAAACAGAAAATGGGAAATAACATTAGGAAAAGCCATCAAGTTCCAGGGTTACTGTTCAATTGCAAGGTTCCCTAACTTGCAGACTGCTCTTTACTAGCAATGCCCCAACCTCTCACTGTCAAGGACTCTACAACTCCTGTTCACAGTATTATTTATTTAATATTTGCTTTTTTTGTATTTGCAGTTTGTTTTCTTTTGCACATTAGTGGTTTGTTAATCTTTGCGTGTAGTTTTTCATTGATTCTATTGTATTTCTTTATTCCACTATGAATGCCTGCAAGAAAATTAATGTCAGGGTAGTATATGGTGACAAGTGCGTAAATACATGGAGTTTGTTAATAAATTTACTTTGAACTTTGACTATACTCTAAAGTTAAGCACCTACAGAATCCATTAGTACTGTACAAGCATAATTATGTACTGGAGAATCAGCCTGTTGAATAGGAAAACCACGTCCATTCACTTAAACACAGAGTTTAACAGTTGTGAGAGTCAAAGGTAACTTACACTTGCTGAAAGTAATTGAGCTGAATAAAGACTTTAATACAGTTAGACACTTAAATGATTGCATTTAGCCTTTTAATTTTCACTTGTGCAATTAATTTTTAGCAATTTTGTAAGTTCTGGTGTGTTGGCGATAAAGAGGGACGCTGGGATAAAGAGTGACAACAGACGAGAGGTGCAAGTTTCTTTCTTCCGTACTGCCTTCTCCCTCTTGGAGTCAGTTACAGTTCACTTGGAAATCATGTTAAATCCTATACTGAAGGAGAGGGAATTTGATGATGACACCACTGTTGTTGGCAGAATCTCAGATGGTGACAAGGTTGCGTACAGGAATGAGATAGAGTGGATGGTTGGATGGTGTTGCAACAACAGCCTCGTACTCAATATCAGCATTAGGGTTGTGGATTTCAACCCTAATCAACCCAAAGTGATGATTGTGGATTTCAGGAAGGGCAAGTTTGGAGAGCACATACCAGGCCTCACTGGGGGCTCAGATGTAGAAAGAATGAGTAGCTTCAAGCTTCTGGACGTCAAGCAGCTTCAAATGGTGGGGCTCATCAACAACAGTGATGAGAAGGCCTACAGAGAGGAGGTGGAAGACCTCAAGGCCCGCTGCCAGGCAAATAATGTCAACAAGACAACGGAGATGGTTATCAACTTCAGGAAACCTCACGCCACTCCCACCCCTCTTCACGTCGGCGGCACAGTAGTGGAGACTATGAGCAGTTTCAAGGTCCTGGGAGCACGTACCTTGCACAATCTTTTACGGTTGCAGAAGGCATCCTCCCTGTCAAGAAAGCTTGCCAGTGCGTCTGCTTTCTGAGGAGACCAAAGAGACATGGACTATGCACATCAGTACTCATGACGAAAGACCTTACAAATAACCAACCATGCTTCTTGTCAAACCACATCATTAGAGGACAGCTTCTCTGAACCCAGGGGAATGCTGATTTTGTTAAGGTGCTGTCTTTGCCCACCTCACTTCCATAGTCAGAGGGTTGCGGCTTTCCAGGGCTACTTCAATTTGCAGGCTTGTTTTCCTCGTTTTAAAAAAAATGGAGATCTTCTCATTTTTCAAATAGCAGAGTAAACACACCACAAAAATGATGGTTTGTTCACCAGTTAAATGACACGTCTGTTGGCAATGAAAAATGCAAGCTTAGGGCAGAAATTTCACTGTGACTTACCAAATACATGACACCATATAAGCAGTTTATCAAGTCTGTGATGCCTTATTTGTTCATTACACAGAATTTCCATAACCCTGATAAATATGGCTCAATAAGATGTAAAAATTATACTATAACATTAACTAATCCAGAAATCTGATGGTTAGATCTTGAAATATTATTTTTTGACTAGTCAACTGTTGCTACAAGCCAAATGGTGCACCTCCAACTTTCAGCATCCAAACTGACAAAGGTGCAACACAATTCCCTATAACTGTATATGGAGCAGTATTTGTTGATAACATCATGGTCAGTGATGAAAATGGACTGGATTTTAGAGCATCATGAAATACACATTTGGTGGTACTCATCCTTGTAGTAATGAGCTGTGAGCATCAAGGCACCACATGGACCTGATTAAAGAGGTACCAGGAACTGTGCCAATCTAAGTTGTGAAGGCTTCTCTGGAACATCTGGTTACCCTCAACATCTGTTCTTTGCCCTGGAAGGATCAGTGGTAGCATGGAGTTCAAAGTTTCACCATGCAAATCTCTGCTATTGATGCCCAGGTTAAATGATAATAAGGTGACCAAATTCCTTGAAGTAAAATGGTACGTCCTGCTCTAACTTCTAAATTTCCCAAACCCTCACGGACAATCTCCAGCTCCCCCAGCATCCTCACATTGAAATTACCATCAAACATCACAGATGCCAGGTCATTTTCCAACTGTATTAATTCTGTTACTGAGAGGAGTGGAAAGACTACCTTCTTGTACCTCAGTCAGCAATGAACATGTGGATAAGAATTGTCATTTGACTTATCTTTAGGCAGCTTAGACAGTTCATGTCAAGTGACTGCATCAATTCCATATTAAATTATATCTAGGTTCAGGCTCCTGGTGCAAATCTCTCCAGGTTTAGTTCAACCTGTTTAGTTCATCATTATTGGTATCAGAGCTATGTACTAACATCGATCAAGCCCCATAGGTAGGGTTACTAATGAGATCACTTTCCACTAACCTCAAAGCACTTGCAATAAAAAATGTTGCTTAAACTTATAAGTACATAAAGTAAATGATCTGCATACCTGTTAAATATATAGATTTTATTAATCCGCTCTACGACAGCTTAAGCTTCTTTTTAAGTTGCTGATCCAGAAGTAAATTCTGGTAAGAAATTACAATAATGTGCTTACTGTAACCAGGGAACTCAATGACATTTTAGTGAGGATTTCAATTGTAAAACAAGAACACCAAATTAAAAAGTTGTCAAGGAAAAATCTATGTTTACCAGCTCCTTTCTACTTGAGTGAAACAGCAATAACATTCTATGAAATATAAAATGATGTGTATTTGCAATGCAGGAAGTAAACATTTAACAGAATATCATAATAATATCTAGATTATACAGAAGACTACCTCAAAAGATTTAGTGAACTTCTGTGAGCATACCTTTTAATCTTGCATATAATTTTAGATCACATTAGAAACCATCTCCCTTACTGATTCCTTCTGGTTTAGTACACTGTTTAGTACAACTTTACACTGTTGTAGAGTGAGCTACGAAGCCCACCTGGCATCTCAAAATGACAGGATGGCAACAAATAATGTAAACTTCCTAGATACACCAGGTAACTTTGCAGGGAAGAAAAGTAATTAGGGTAGGTTAAATTGGGTTTAAAACCACTGAAATTTTCTACTGAAAAGCCGTTCACGTTTCCTTTTCATTTGAAATGGGATCCCTGGCTGTGGAGCTCGCTTGCACTGTTCTGATATCTTAGATTAGCCTGCTTTGTATCCTAACAAATATATTCCTGATTTGCAAACAAAAACTTCTCCATTCTTGAGATATTAACATTTTATCAGAGCATCAACGATGAATTAGATCTCAGTTTCTGTTTATCAGTGCTGTTAAATTTAGCAATTTCAATTTTGTCAGCAGATTGTTCACAAGGACACCCTTAACCTTTGTATGATTTTAATAACTGGTTGGCTATGACCAGGCGCTGGATTTCACTGGTTCCTTCATAGATTTCAGTTATGCGGGCATCACGGTAGTGCCTCTCTGCTGCCATGTCTGTAACATAGCCCATACCTCCAAGAATTTGCATGGCCTAAACAAATAAGGAGACAGAAAAAAGGTTAAGTAAACAACCAACAACACAGGCCTAGTAAAAAAAAATTCATCATGCATTTTGTGGGTTTGTTATGAGAACTGAGAACATTTATTTTTAAAACACTGTACTCATAAGAAAAGATACACCAAGACTTTGCTTTTAGATACTATATGTGCTAAAAGCACTACAACTCTAATTCATCAATAACTCAAGTTCAATTTCTGTAGCCTTCACAGATGTTGCCAGCCAAGGTATAGGAACAACAATTCCAATACTTCAACAGCCCCATCAGAGTAGGAACTTGTAGTAAGTGAGTAACACATGATTTAAGAAACTGAGTTCTGAAGCAAGAACACAAGAGTAAGACGCTGAGGAATTCAGAACTTAGTCTTTGGTAGACACCCAAGTCAGTAGTTGAAATGTACTAACCACAGCTAACTGAAAGTGGAACGACAAAACAACTGATTTTCAGAGCAAAATGTGACGGAAGGTTAGAAACTTCTTTTCCTGTAAACTCAAGTGCACTGAAACAAACCAGAAGGCACTGGGTTCTTCTTATTTCCCAGGATGGAATTTAAACCCATCAATATATTTCATAGCTTTAAATATATTCCAGGCCACTATATAAATCAAAAAGTACTGTTGAAATAACAAAGTCAGCATATTCCAATTTATATCCATACATAGATGCAAACATGCCTCGTCATTGCCATATTTAATAATCATTCATTGTGTTTGTCAATCCAGTTGATAGCAGCCAATTTATGTTTGAACAGCAAATGCACTGCCAAATTTGTAATGACCCACACTCGTTAATACAGTGTTCACAGTTCCAAAATAGGTTCTTCGGTTCAGTGTGCATGTTTTTATACTCTATTAAAGCCTCATCGCATTTCTAAATGTTTCCAAAAGCACTTCACATACTATTTTGAAGTATGGCAAAAGCAGCATGTATAAATCATAGCTCATCCCACAGCTCACTCTCAACATTACACTGAAAAGGAAAAATAGATAAATGCTCAGACCCAATCTACTTTTGAGTTGGGGCCAAGATGGTTCTCTGCTGACAGCAAATTACGCATTCATGTCATAACAATACTAAACATAATCCAGCTTCAAAATTCACTTTCTGGAGGAAGTCTACTTAGTGTATTTCTAGTGAATATCGAAATAAACTATGACAGCATTGCAGGCCAAATGAGATGAATTAAGCCAGAGGCTGTTGTAGGGATTTTGTAATTAGCCACTAGCAAGGTTCTGGAAGACTGAAGGGTAGCTAATGTTGTTCCATTGTTCAGGAAGAGTGGCAAGGACAGGCAAGGAAACTACAGGCCAGTGATCCAGACTTCGGTTGCAGGGAAGTTATTGGAGGGATAAGATCAACTATCACTTGGATACCAAGGCCTGACCAGAAATAGCCAGCATGGTTTTTGTGAGAGGGAGGTCACATCCGTATTTTGAAGTATTTTGATGAAGGTAGGTCAATGGATGCTGTCGATAGGGAATTTAGTAAGGCCTTTGATAAGGTCCCACATGGCAGGCTTATCTGGAAGGTTAGATCACTTGGGATCTTGGGGAGCTAGCAAGATTCAGAACGGATTCTATGACAGGAAGCAGATGGAGATGAATTAAGGCCAATTCTCTGACTGGAGACTAGATTCTCTGACTAGTGGGTCAATGTTGGTACTCATTATTTTTGTAAATGATTTGGATATTAACATGCATACATGAATAGAGAGTTTGCTGATACTAAATTAGGAGGTCTGGTTGATAGTGAAACAGGTTACAGTGAATTTCAAAGAGATCTTCATCAGTTAAAGAGATGTGCTGTCACAATCACAGAGGATTTTTGAGGATGTAACCAGGAAGTTAGAGGGGGGAGATCCAGTGGATGTAGTGTACCTCGATTTTCAGAAGGCATTTGATAAGGTCCCACATAGAAGATTGGTGGGTAAAATCAAAGCTCAGGGCATCGGGGGGAAGGCATTGACATGGATAGAAAACTGGTTGGCAGATAGAAAGCAAAGGGTAGCGGTGAATGGGTGTTTCTCGGAATGGCAGGTGGTGACTAGTGGGTGCCACAGGACTCGGTATTGGGACCACAGCTGTTTACCATTTACGTTAACGATTTGGATGAAGGCATAGAAAATAACATCAGCAAATTTGCTGATGATACTAAGCTGGGTGGCAGTGTGACATGTGATGAGGATGTTAGGAGAATTCAGGGTGACTTGGATAGGCTGGGTGAGTGGGCAGATACTTGGCAGATGACGTTTAATGTGAATAAGTGTGAGGTTATCCACTTTGGGAGTAAGAACAGGAAGGCAGATTATTATCTGAATGGTGTAGAGTTGGGTAAGGGAGAAATACAAAGAGATCTCGGAGTCCTTGTTCATCAGTCACTGAAGGTGAATGAGCAAGTGCAGCAGGCAGTGAAGAAGGCTAATGGAATGTTGGCCTTTATTACAAAGGGAATTGAGTACAAGAGCAAGGAAATCCTCTTGCATTTGTACAGAACCCTGGTGAGACCACACCTGGAGTATTGTGTACAGTTTTGGTCTCCAGGGTTAAGGAAGGACATCCTGGCTGTAGAGGAAGTGCAGCATAGATTCACGAGGTTAATTCCTGGGATGTCCAGACTGTCTTACGCAGAGAGGTTAGAGAGACTGGGCTTGTACACGCTGGAATTAAGGAGATTGAGAGGGGATCTGATTGAAACATATAAGATTATTAAGGGATTGGACAAGATAGAGGCAGGAAATATGTTCCAGATGCTGGGAGAGTCCAGTACCAGAGGGCATGGTTTGAGAATAAGGGGTAGGCCATTTAGGACAGAGTTAAGGAAAAACTTCTTCTCCCAGAGAATTGTGGGGGTCTGGAATGCACTGCCTCAGAAGGTAGTGGAGGCCAATTCTCTGGATGCTTTCAAGAAGGAGCTAGACAGGTATCTTATGAATAGGGGAATCAAGGGATATGGGGACAAGGCAGGAACTGGGTATTGATAGTAGATGATCAGCCATGATCTCAGAATGGCAGTGCAGGCTCGAAGGGCTGAATGGTCTACTTCTGCACCTATTGTCTATTGTCTATTGACTCTGCTGCAGGGTCTATGCACCCCCATAGGCGGACTGCGCAGCAGATCTGGCAATTGCATCGTGAATATGCATGTGCCAATTACTATTTCATTATGGCAGTAATTAACTCCATTCTTTTCGTTGCAGTGCTTATTGAGACTTGAGCAAAGCACCGCAACATTACGCTGCCTACTTGTATTCAGCCTTACCTGAGAAAATGGACCATTCAGTCAACAGACGCTGGAGTCTAGCAATATTCATTTTATACTTAGATATTCTTTTGTTGGCATTTAGCTTTCTATTTGAAAGTTTTAGTTAACAGCCCTGTTTGGCCTATCGTTTATTGTTTTATTTCCCTTTAAAACACTGCTCGCATTGAAGTCTGTGAACTATTGACCTACTTCAGTGTCTCTCGCTCTGCACTTGGGTAGTACATACACAACACAGCACATGTAACCACACTCAAGACATAAAAGTAATACTACCACAAACAAATTAACAAATAATAAGGTGCATTTATGACACAAGTTAAAAAAATAAACAGAATAACTCTACTGGCTCTTCATACGTGAGGAGTCCTGGGTGGTGGCAGGGAATTCAGAAGTCTTACAGCCTGGGGGAAGAGGTTCCTGTCCCAACATTAGGGTACCTCCTTTCTGACAGAATGGGCTCAAAGAGGTTGTTGGACGGATGGCGGGGATCACTGACAATGCTAAGAGTCCTGCATATGCAACACCCTTGATAAAAATATCTGATGGGTGGAAGAGAGACCCCAATGATCCTCTCAGCAGTCCTCACGACTCTTTGCGGTCAGATGCCTTGCAATTCCCAATCCAGACGGTGTTGCACCTGGTCAGGACACTCTCAATGGTGCTCCTGTAAAAATTAGTTAGAATGGAAGAAGGGGGGAAATCCTCAAGAAGTAGATTGTGCTTTCTTGACTAAAGAGGTGGATTTGAGGGACCAGTCTAGATTGTCCATTATGGGTACTCCCAGAATCTTGGAGCTCCTAACTCTCTCCACGGAGGAGCCGTGAATGTGCAGTGGGGAGTGGTCAGCCTGCATCTTCCTAAGGTCCACAATCATTTCATTGGTCTTGTTCACATCCACCTATGCTAAGGGGTAGTTTACAGTGGTCAGTTAATGTCCTGGCATTTCTTTGGAGACGTACAGGGTAATGTTTGGATGTATTCACCAGTGGGAAAGTCTGAGAAAAGGGAACATTGCTACAAGGGACCAGTCATTTAAAACCGAGATAGAAATTTCTTCTCACAGACAGTGATAAATTTCGGGAATTCTCTGCCCATTGATGGTGGAAGCTGAGTTAGTATAAGCATTTAAAGTAGGGGGTAGATAAATATTTGATAGATTGAAGACCTGCCAGCACTCATGTCTCATCACTAGGACAGGTTGTTCACTGTTTACTTGTGCTACAAACTTCACATGCATTTTGTTAACTTATTTTATTAACTTAATTATTATTTTATTATTTATTCATTATAATTAATTATTTGGTAATGTTTTATTAACTTATTTGTGGTAATATTTTGTTTTATGTGCTGTGTGTGACGTATGTATTGTGAGTGCACCCTGGTCTGGAGGAACGTTGTTTTGGCTGTATATGCGTATAGTCAGATGAGCTTGAATGGAGGAGTATCACCAGACTGGAAGGCCCTATGAGAACTGTGGAGAGGAGCATAGGGGCCCCCCTACCATCCATCGGGGTCATTTATCAGGAACACTGCATATGCAGGGCCTTTAGTGTTATTAAGGATCCCACCCATCCATCCAGCATCCTCTTTGATTTTCTACCATCAGGCAGGAGACTCTGATGCATAAAGACAAGAACGGTCAGGATAGCAAACAGTTTCTTCACTCAGGCCATTAGGTTTCTGAAATTCCTGCTGCATTAAATTTATGTACTTCAGTTTGTTTATTTATGTGTAATCCCTCTGTAGATTTCATCCTTACTTTCATAAGTTATTATGTATTATGTATACTACAGTGCTTTACACCCTGGTCCGGAGAAACATCCCATTTGACAGTACACATGGATTATTTAAATGACAGGAAACTTCACATAACTTGCCTTGAGATCACCTATGATCGTATTAAATGGCAGGGCAGTTTAAAGGGCCTAATGGTTTAGTCCTTGTCACCCGGTTCAGATATGGCCCAAGTGTGGAGTGAGAGACACTGAAGCAGGTCGCTATTTCACAGACTTTAATGTGAACGATGTTAAAGGGAAAAAGAAGAATAATAAACGCTAGGACAAACAGGGCCATTGTCTAAAAAAACACTCAAATGGAAAACGAAGCCTACACCGAGGCTGAAAAAAACAACTAGGAATAAAATCGCCAGAACTCAGAGTCAGTTGAATCAACACTCCAATTTCTTGGGCAAGGGAATGCAGATAACGAAGAGTAGCTCTATCCAAGTTTCTATGATGGAACAAATGGAGTTAAGTACTATCACAATGAAATAATAATAAGCTGACACGTGCATATTCACGAGTGCACCTGCCGAATCTGATGTGCTGCCAAATCCGTGGTTGTGACACTCCTGCTCCTATTTTCTTGAGCTCCTCTGTTATTATATCCCTTTCTTCCTTCCACATAGTCACTTGAAAATCATTTTAAAACTTAATCCATTAAGATTTCAATTCTTCTGGTCACTCTTCCCAAAAGATGAAAAATGATGGCAGATTTATAAATCATTTATCTACAGATGATCAGTTTTACAATGCATAATGTCTTAATTGAGAAAGTAGTTCTTTGCAAATGTATTCCATTATCAATTCAGAAGGGCCACCTCCTCCTGAGTCTTTAGAGTGTTCTCCCTTTAAAGCAGGAGTCCCCAGTCTTTTTTATACCATGGACCCCTACCATTAACTGAGGGGTCTGTTTCCCAGATTCATTCTAAAGATCTGTATGCAGACAGAGACCTCATCCTTCATGAGTAATAAATCAACTCTTTTGGTTTTTGAACTTCATTTCAATTGTTATAGTAAAAGTATTTTGCTTTTACCTTTCCCATTTATACTGCCATGTATTTATTTACATTTGCTTTACCGTCCTCTGCTACCAGAATCCTTCCTCTTCAGCCAGCTCTTTCACCCAGTTTCTCACTTCATCTCCCTCCCCCACCCACACACTTTACCCCTCACCTGGTTTTACCTATTACCAGCTTGTACTCCTTCTCCGCCACCCACCTTTTTATTCCGGCTTCTTGGCCCTTCTATTCCAGTCCTGATGAAGGGCCTCGACCCAAAACATCAACTGTTTATTCTTCTCTGTCGATGCTGCCTAACCTGCTGAGTGCCCCCAGCACTCTGTGTGTTTTGTCCTTGATTTCCAGCATCTACAGAACCTCTTGTGTTTATCATTTATTTACATCTCAGCCCATCTATGTTACTGCTCCAGTACTGGATCCAAGTGAATGTCTTTTACGGTGAACTTCTCTACAATGAACTGACCAGCATTAGTTTTCAAAGTATAATACTGAGAGTCAAAGTATGAGAAATTGGGGATACATTCATTCTGAAGACCTGCATGCAGATAGAGATATCATCATTCATGAGTAATATATCAACTCTTTCAGTAATTGAACTTCATTTCAATTGTTAAGCATTTCTAAAGCTTTCCTTTGTATCTTACAGATTTTATTAATCTGAATTTCTCATTCAATATACATTCCTCTGGTCATCTCCACACAAATCAGAATTCAAGATTTTTATCAGTTTGAGCGATATGTATTTTCCTGTATTTCTCTCATCCTGTTGCAGAGCAGCTGATAATTTCAATAACTTAGAGTCAATAGTAAATTCCTTACATTGTTTGATGACAGACGACCTACGTATTTATGCTTCAAAAAACGAACAAGCAAACTGATATTTATTAGCCAAAACTCATATTTTAATTCCACATTATATCTAATTCAACAATGTTGGCTGCTGGCTTTGGTATAAATATCAAAGGGACAGCAAAGGGATACAGAATTTTGTTGAGAAATGGAAAGTCATTAAGTCAAATTCTGCAATCTAAGTTCAACTGCACTTATTTTTCCTTATTTCCACGTTTTGATGTCTACTTTGAACTGTGAAGTAGACATGATGCATACTCATTTTATATGATGTCAGTTGTACTACAAGGGACACTGTGCAATTATGAAGTGCAATCACTTAGAATAGACGCAGATTAAATTCTTCACATCTTGCTGGAACTGCTACTGTGGGCAGGCAACTATTCTCACCAGAAAGATATGAATGGATGTAGTTGAGGTGAAAGAGCTATCCAGGCTAATCCCATCTTCTTGTTCTGGATCCTTGCAGGTTACAGCAGAAGTATGCAGCCAAATATAGTAAAAGCTCCCACATCTGCCTCCATGCCAAATCTCCATGGTGCTGATGAAGGAAAGACTCCAGTTAACCAATTAACAGCCTGGACCTCCCTTGGTGTTAGCCTGATCAGCATTCACTGAGTACTGGTCTGATGCCAATGTGGGCACTCCCTTACAGCTGTCCCTTGGTGCAATTCCAGTGTCATTCTATCTGGAGAGAATGGATAATTACTTTATTCATCTCTTTCATCGTATCAACGTCCATCACAAAAACTAGACCCCCTCCATGGATTGAATCAACACCTACCAGCAGACTCAAGGACAGCTTCTATCACACTGTTATAAGATTCTCGAAATGACCTCTTAAACAATAAAGATGAACTCTCAGTGTACTTTGTCATGGCTCTTGGATCCTATTGTCTATCTACACCACACTTTTTCTGTAACAGTAACACTATATTCTTTATTTTTAGCCCTCTTTTGATGTACTTATGTATGGAACGATCTGTCAGGATGGCATGCACACAAAAGCTTTTCACTGTACTTTGGTACACATGACAACAATAAAACAATCACCACCCTTTCTAAACAACAGTATAGTAGCAGCCCTTCCATCTTAAAGCACATTCCTTTGGGCAGGTACAGAGCCTCTGTAGCTTTTAACGATCAGTGGGCCAGTATGGTGATTATCAAGTTTTTGACATGAATAAATCACATTCTTCACCCGTGCCCTCTGGAGCCTTCAGATGCCCAGGTCACATTGCTGGACAATTTCTCAGAGTGTTTCATTCCTTCTGAGTGTGCACTGTGCACAGAATGATGGGTGTTCTTCAATATTCTCTTCCCCGCATCAATGTCCTCAGCTCTAAGAACCTAAAACATCGCAATTTAACCTTGGAGCATGCAAGTAAATTTTAAAATACCACAGTACAACATTGTGATCTAATAATTACCTTTCCATGTTCAACTACCAGAAGGCCACCTTTTAATGGGTTTCCTAATTGCATCCAATATACAGTCAGCCCTCCTTATCCGCGAGGGATTGGTTCCGGGACCCCTCACGGATACCAAAATTCGCGGATGCTCAAGTCCCTTATTCAACCTGTCTCAATGTGGTGGACCTTAGGACCCAGCGGAACCCCAGACCTTATTTAACTTGTCTCAATGCAGTGGACATTAGGACCCGGCGCCAGAGCTCTGAATCCGCAGTGTTTCTGTTCACGAAAATAATCACGATCACGATTGAAAATAAAGTGGAAATAATAAAGTGATCAGAAAGAGGTGAAACACCATCAGTCATTGGAAAAGCGTTAGTCAACAGTTGGTCAACAATCAGAACAATTTTAAAGGATAAAGTGAGAAAGGCTCTGCCCCGATGAAAGCTACAATTATTACTGAGCAACACAGTGGTTTAATTATTGGGTTTTGGGTTGTTGATCCTCCACATCAACCTGGCACAGTGAACAGCGCACTTGAAAGCGGTCTGTCACTGGATCGAACTTGGGAACTTCCGTTCCCGAGCTCGACGCTGAAACATACATTCTTAAGTGTTCTATATGCATAGAAAGGTAAAATATATACTATATACTGACAAACGTTTGACTAACTGACGCTAAATAATACCAGATGTACCTGTTCTGACTTACTTAGTAAGAGAACTTCTGATTTTTTTCGATCCCGATCCACGATAACCCACGCACATCCTCCCATATACTTTAAATCATCTCTAGATTACTTATAATACCTAATACAATGTAAATACTATGTAAAATAGTTGTTATACTGCATTGTTTATGGAATAATGACAAGAAAAAAAGTCTGTATATGCTCGAACAACAAGTGCTGGAAGAGCACTTCCGGGTTTTCGCGATTCGCGGTTGGTTGAATTCGCGGATAAGGAGGGCCAACTGCACTCGCTAATTCATCTTACAGGCTAACATATTAAGTTACTGCTCTACAAATTAAAACTGCGACACCAACCCTTCTACCATCTTTTCTCAACCTAGCTAAACAATTCATCTATACTTTCTAATTAATTGCAGAATGACATTTAGTCATTTGCAGAGAATGCCCATGTTCAAATCTCAAAAAATCTCACAGCAGGAGACTCGTGTGTCATTGGGGAGGCTGGAAAATCTTTCACTGTGGGTCCACAGACCCGAGGTGTTTGTGATCTTCGGACACAGAGCTCGATAAAAGCAACGATACAGACTTCTAACATTGTAGAACAGCAAGTTGTTATGTCTCCTGCTCACTGTGAAAATGGGGGATACCTCCCTCTCCCTTGCCAGGGAGAGTGAGAACCCGTGGGTTGTCGAATTTTGGATGAAATGCAAAGCCTTTGGGATAACTTTGGTCTGTATCTTTGCTATTGCTTAGCACACGCTTGGGCTCGGTGATTGTATCAATGCGCGTTTATTTTTGCTGGTGGGGGGAGAGGGGATTGTCGCTCGCTGCCGCTTATGCGCAGGAGGGGCAGCTGGGAGGGACTTTGGGGTTTTCACGTTTAACTGTCGTTCATCCCTTGGGGCACTTCTCTGTTTTTCATGGATGTTTGTGATGAAGAAAGCATTTCAGAATGTATATTGTATACATTTTCCTGACATTAAATTTGACCTTTGAACTTTTGAAAATATGAAATTCTCTACTTGCTATTGCTTCATCCTTTTCTTATAAGCTGTAAAAACCCAATGGCAAAGGCAGATCTTGGCAATATTTATTACATAAATTTACTAAAATGTTGAAAATGGCTCCATGTGAAAGTAAAATCATGTAACAAAATACATAAAATGGTGCAACGCTAACACCTGAAACAACTTCAGTTCAGAACCCTACCTTAACATTGTGTTTCTCCACTTACTGTAAAGTCTCTTATTCCCTCTAATGTTATCTTTTTTGAAACATTTAATACCATTTCCCTTTTTAAATTATACTCAGAGATCTGCTCCAGGTATCACAGTACATCTGCTTCGAAATGACAACCCACACATGATGCAAATGCCGAGAATATTTGAAATTATGTGGGAATGAATCAGGGATGAAGACGTACAGATGTCATGGCACAGTCTCAGAACATTAAGGAGCTAATCTAGCATTTCTAATGGCTTGCCATTTTCCTGACCTTCAATGATTGAGTAATTGAATCTTAACACAATAGTCTAGAAAAACAACAATATTATGCTAAAAATTTAAAGGGTATTCATAGGACTTTCATATAAGTTCACTGGTCTATAAAATATTCTCCAAGTCTAAGAGTGGACAGATGGCAGTCATCATTAATATTGTTCTGTTGATCATCCTTGCTCATGGATTGCTTGTTCCACTCCCATAAGGGAGGAGGCTACATACCATCCACGCCAGGACCACCAGGCTCAAAAACAGTTACTTTCCCCAAGCAGTAAGACTGAACAACACCTTCACCCACTAACGCACCTCTCCACACCCCCAACCACCATTACTTTATCATTTCCTGTCAGTCACCTTAAGTACAGACACTACTTTGCCCAGTGTCAATTTATGGACATGCAATCATTCTATGTATATAAGCTATCATATGTATTTATATTTATTATGTTTTTATTATTATAGCATTCTTTATTTTATTGTGTTTTTTTGTGCTGCATCAGATCTGGAGTAACAATAATTTAGTTCTCCTTTACACTTGTGTACCCTGAAATGACATCAAACAATCTTGATCAGATGTTCAGAGACAGAGAGTTACAATCCATATTGAATCAATAGTTTATTTTTCACTTTTACAATTACTAGATGAGTATTGTATCAGCACTTCAAAGTCTGTACTCAGTGTAAAGGGTTATCTAATGAAGAACTCGTTGTGTCGGGAAACTCTGGTGGGAATTAGCAGCCACTCCTTATCTATGCATAAACACACATAACGCATCTTAATCAAAATTCAGTGATGAAAATCTCAGCACTTACTTTATGAGCAATAGATGTTGCAGACTCAGATGCTGCCAGTTTGGCCATTGCAGCTTCCTGTAAATTAGGGTAAAAACATAAAATTTCAGTTATATTGAGCCAACAGCATTTTATTCTATGCATAATTAAGATGTTATGTCTCGATTTTACTGCAAGCTACAGATTATGTTGGGTAATATCAATATAAAATTTACCCTGCAACCATTTCAAAAACCACGTTACAGGACTCAACTGGAACCAGGAGAAGTGGTTTTGCACTAAACTGAGGTTCCACCACATAGGAAATAACCTCAATTCTACTTCTTGGTGAATTCCTCAGTCATGGTAACAATGAACCAATTGCACGTCAAAAACATTTGATCATCATTCTCAGTTTCTAGCCACTGTTCATCCCACGGGTTTGTACGGATGGTCTCAAATACTTAGTAAGCTCACAGCTGGGAAAAAAGTAGCAAACAGTGTACATGGCCATTGTTTCTTGTATTTTACAGCATATCGGGGTTGCTGGTTGCTACAGTGCTGCAATATTAAATAAGCAGAAGATGAATTTGCCCATAATAGCTGATATATTGCAAGCTGGAGTGTTCTGTAGACTCAGCAAGCTATTAAAAATATATATGAAAGCTTATAAAAAGATTGCAAAGTATCAAGGTTTCATTAAAGTGACACAGGCTACAATATACCCTGGAGCTGGTGCTGGCAATTACCAGAGAATTAATGGATTACAACATTTTAAATTATAGACTGGGATGTAGAGTGCAGCTTTTCAAGAATGCATATTGCATATTACCATCATTACAATGGCATACAGTAAACCGCAACAAGCCATGAAATTGTTGAAATCAAACTTGAGGTTCAGTTTTTGATTGTAATTCAACAACCTACACAATCAATTCTTAAAGCCTGACAGGGAAAATAGAGCTAGAAGAACTACATGGCCTCTTGTGCCTGCTCGAGCATTTGCTAATATTATGATGAATACCAGCTTGAATATCCTGTGTGAACCCCAAATCCCTTGATTCCTTAAAATTCTATGAACCTCTGTCTTGAATATATTTGTCAACTTAGCTTCTGCATCACCCTGGATGGAGAAATGTATTCTCAACTCTGTCTTGAATGGCTGATTCCTTATATTGAAATCATGACTATTAAGTCTAGACATGCCAGCCATGGGTAACATTGGACTATAAGACATAGGAGCAGAATTAGTCTATTCTGCCCATCGAGACTGCTGCACCATTCCATCATGGCTGATTTATTATCCCTCTCAGCCTCATTCTCCTGTTTTTTCCCCGTAACCTTTGGTGCCCTTACTAATTAAAGAACCTATCAACCTCTGATTTAAATGTACCTAATGGATCAAAACACCAGTTCTACAGTTCCTCTCTCAATCCCCACAAGAATCTTCTATGTTCAAAGATTTTTCCTATTTTTATTCAGTTCCAATCTCTGATTACTTGCACCTGTGTTTCTCTTTCAGATGTTGATTGCGGTATTGTGTATCAACATTCAATGGGTCCTATTAACTTGCTATTATCTTCTGGCACAAACCAGACCACCTCTGGTCCTGCCATTTCAAAATGAGTTTGTTTAATTAATTCTATGAGTCCTTTTCCTCTGGGAAAATTCCCATTACTAGAAGCTTTTATTACATTTTTTCTCTAATGCAAACTTCAAGCCTATGATATAGATTCAATAAACACAAAAAAGTGAAGGAAGAGAACCAGTTTCCATTAATGTTGCACTCGGGATGGAGAGAGGATGGGCAGAAATGGATGCTAACAGAAAGAGATGAATGAAAAAGCATTGAGGGTGGGGGAAGAACAAAAGAAATGTAGTAGAGGAAGGACATGCATACGTGGATTGGGAAAGAAAAAAAATGACACTGAGAAGGGACTAAAGCATAGAAAATGAAAGGGGAAACTCCATGCCAGTGAATGAGACAGGTCTTAATGCCATGAATGGGAAGTCAAGTCCTTGATATAAGAACTGGGTTAGAAAAATATCTCAATCTTGGCTACTGTTTATAAATCTTTCAAAAAGGAGTAAAAATGCTAATCAAACTTTGCTTTAAACATTTGTATCTAGCTTTCAGGGTTTCGTTTATGTTTTTTCCCCTATGTTACAAATAAGCATTACACAAATATCAGGAAAACTGTCAGCAGCTTGACTAGATTTGCACAGACAATATTTTCTATTGTTGTTTCTGATAGATACTTCCTCCATTCCAAGCTAATTGCTAGCATAACAGTGCTATGCTACCAGAAGAACCATCCATTTCTCACTGCTACCATTGGGAAGAAGGTACAGGAGTCTTAGGTCCCACACCACCAGGTTCAGGAACAGTTATTACCCATTAACCATCAGGCTCCTGAACCAGCATGGATAACTTCACTCACAACTCTGAACTGATCACTGAACAAACTATGGAGTCACTTTCAAGGAGTCTACAACTCATGTTCTCAGTATTTATTTGTCTGTTTGTTTGTATTTGCACAGGTTGTCTTTTGCACATTGGTTATCTTGTCAGTCTTTGTGTGTAGCTTTTCATTGATTCTAGTGTATTTCTTCGTTCTACCTACAAGAAAATAAATCTCAGGGTAGTAAATGGTGACATATACATGCTTGGTTAATATATTTACTTTGACCTTGGACTTTGATCCTTTGGATGAAACAATGAATCCAAGATCATCCTTCCCTTCTAGGTCTACATAGTAGATCCTACAGAGATACTAGAAGAGAGGGGCTTTCTTTTAATATCACATTCACCCTTCAGTCAAACTCTGATTCCCTGGCAATTTACTTCCTTGCTCTTTTTGGTACACTATACACAAATTGGTCCCGTGTTTCAAAAACCTTCATAAAATTCAATTGCAGCATTTGGGGAGGAGAGCAGGGTTGAAGCTAAAACAAAGAACTGCCATGAGCTTTAAGAATGGTGGAAAGATTGCCCTCAATACCATACAGTCCTCATTGCTCCGGGAAAAGCTCTGTACAATGCAGCTTGGCACTTCCATTGTACCCTGGATAATGGACTACCTGACTGGTAGACCACAGTTTGTACAGTTTCAGGTCTGTGTGTTAAAGGAGCACTGGGGCCCCACAGGGGACTGTATTGGCTCCCTTCCTGTTTACCCTGTATACCTCCGACTTTAGATATAACACTGAGTCATGTCATCTGCAGGAATTCTCTAATGACTTAGCAATAGTTTGGTGTATAAAGGAAGGATGGGAGGGTGAACACAGAGCCCTAGTGGAGGACTTTGTCAAATGGTGCAAGGCAAATCATCTGCAGCTCAACATTAGTGAGACAAAGGAGACAGTGATGGACTTTAGGAAGACCAAGGCTGCATTGTTCCCTGTTACTATTAATAGTAAGGACATGTAATGTGGTGAGGACCTACAAGTACCTAGGGGTGCACCTGGATGACAGACTTGAGTGGAACACCACCAAGGAGAAGGCAGGAGTTGCCTCTACTTCCTGAGAAGTCGGAGGTCTTTTGGAGTATGCAGGCCTCTCCTTCACATGTTCTACCAGTCTGTTGTCACCAGTACGATCTTCTATGCAGTGGTGTGCTGGGGCAATGGCATCAACACGGGTGATGCCAACAGGCTCAATAAACAGATTAGAAAGGCTGGCTCTGTTATAGGAATCAATCTGGACACAATGGAGGCTGTGGTAGAACAAAGGATCCTAAAGAAAATCCTGGCAATTCTGGGCAATGTTTCTCACCCTCTGCATGGCACCTTGGCTGAACAGAGGAGCACTTTTAGTAACAGACTAAGACAGCTGCGCTGCTCCAAAGAGCGCTAAATAAGATCATTCTTACTCTCGGCCATTAGGCCCTACAATGAGTCAACATATAGCCGGGGAAATGATGAACTCCTCCTGTTAGACTATCTGAGGTAACTAATTTTTTTTCTTCTTACTTCTCTTCTAATATTTGTATATCTGTGTACTTGCAATGCCACTGTGACGCTGTAATTTTCGTTAGAATAAATACAGTGCCTATCTATCTATATATGTATTCTACAGCTGTATAGTCCACTCCAGCTTCTATTTCCTTTCTTCTTATGGCTGTGGCATACATTAGGGAATCCTGCTTTCCACAAAGGGTTACATAAAAAGTCCACTTTGTCAATTTTTTACTTCCAAGACATTTTTCTGTTGGACTGACATGCAACATTTTGTTCTGAATTTTTGGCACTATCCCAAAACACAGCAATTACCAATAAAATGTATGTCGTCCTATCTATAATTAACCAACCCTCATCAAGATTACAACAGTTCACTAAATTGAATTGAAAGGTTATTGCTATTTGACATTATACTGACTCTCCACAATTTATAAATTCACAACTATAAATCATATGGGATTCTGAGGTACTTTATATTCAAAGGTTCATTTAATACCGAAACATGCATCCATATACAACTCTGAAATTTGTATTTCTCCAGATAGCCATGAAACAAAGTAAAAACATGAAAGTCATTCAGAGAGAAATACAGTATCAATCCCACCAACGCCCTCTCTGTACAAAAGAGAACGGCATCCCAATCATCAACGCCCCCACCCCTGCACAAAAATGAACAGGAACGTTGACCCCCAAAAAACAATCCTTCCCCCTCACAAAAAAACAGAATATCAAGCCCCGAATCCCCTCCCTTCGCACAACAAAAAGAAAAAGGGAGAGGCCATAAAAAAAACACAGAATATAAAAACCATCAGCCTGAAGAAGTCTGCAGTCCATAAACACAATAGTCTAATCAACAAGCGCAGAACCACAATATCATCCTACGATATCATCAACACTCATCAAGAGAGAGGGACACCAGACGAGGCAGAGGGGCCTACAGCGAGCCGCACAGAACCCTCCCAGCAGTGACCAAAAGGCAGGCAGTCATTGCCGAAACTCTCGCTCGCCTTCTGCATTTGCCTCATTGTCTTAGTCTTCCCCTACGCTTTAATCAGCTATTAACTCACACTTTAAATGGTGAAATGGAGTCAAACATCAGCTCATGCCCGGCTCCAAGTTTCTCTGCATTGAAGCCGTCTGAGTACACGCTCGCTTCCTGGAACATTCTCTGAGTCAGCAAAGTGCTGCATCAATCAAATGATCTCCAAGCTCTAACAGTCCCAGAAACACATTTAAGGTGAAAATCTGAAGTAAAAAAGCTATTTTCTTTTGCTACCTGGAATGTGTCAACAGGGGGAGCGCTGTATGCTGCCACCATCTTGACCAGAAGGTCCAATATAGACAATGAAACTTTTGAAAAGTTAAAGTGCACTTAGGTTGACTGCTGAAAAAGCCGAGATGCATCTGATGATAGAATAAAATATCAATCCAAATGACAAGTTTCATAGAAATCCTCCCTCAGTTCTAATGCCTCCATTCTATCTGATCTAATATAAAAATGAGCTCACCAGCCTCTTAACACCTTGCAAATCACACTATAGATTCAAGGTTCAAGATCCAGGATTGCTTAATGTCTTTTCCAGTACACAACAGTAAAGGAGGATGAAATAATTGCTATTCCAAATCTGATGCAGCACAAAAAAACACAATAGAAGAAAGAACATAATAACTACAAAGACATGAGATAGCTTATATACATAGATTGATTGTATGTACATAATTTGATTGTACAAACGTTTATATATAAACCACAAAGCAATAATGATACAGATTTGGATGTTTCTACCAATTAAAATTACTCTAGGTAGATAAGCCTTAGTTTGACCTTGAAACCGAAATGAAGCTTTAAAAGAAATCGACTTACTGTGAATGTGTTATCTCCTTGATTATATTTAATCCAAATAACAATCAGCTGCTCTGCTGCTAAGAGACATGGTGTTGTAAGAAAGCATTGCCCTTCTAATCCCATGTAATACTTAAGGACATAAGGAAGGCATGCATTCTATTAGAGCAAAGGAAAGAGCAGCAGGATATGACCATGTAGCCCCTCAGGTCTTGTTCCCCCATTCAATAAAATCATCGCTGATCTGATGATCAGCCTCCTTCCTGATAGCCAATTATATACTGATTTATTTACTCATTTTATCTATTTATTTATTTATTTACTTATTTACTGATGGCCTAATAAAATCTATTTCAGACTTGAATATTCCCAGGTACAGAATTCTGAGAGTTCAAAATCCTCAAAGAATAACTTAATCCACCTACCTGTTGTAAAACTATGTCCTCCAGTTGTAGATTCCCCATCAGCTTAAAGATTAAAATTAAAGATTAGCGCTATTTGTCACATGTATGTCAAAACAGCGCAACATACAGTGAAATGTGTCACTTGCGTCAAATCAGATCAGTGAGGATTGTGCTGGGGGAATCCACAAATGTCGTTATGCTTCCAATATCAACATTGCATGCCCAAAACTTACTAATCCTAGCCATTCACCTTTGGAACGTGGGAGAAAACTAGAGCACCCACAGGAAACCTGCACGGTCATGGGGAGAACATACAAACTCCTCACAGACAGTGGCGGGAAACAAACCCCAATCAATGATCACTGGAATTGTAAAACGAACGCACTAACTGCTGCACTACCATGCACCATATTCATGTTCAGAGCATGCCATGAATCTTAATTGTTTCAATTCGATTCCTCCTCAATCTTCAGAGAATATAGGCCCAATTTACCTCAATCTTTTCTCATCAAGCAAATCCTTGAATTCAAGAAACAATCCTGTGAATCCAATGTTCAATTCCCTCCCTGGGAAGTATCTGCTTCTGAAACATGGAGACCAAACCATATTCAGATTTCCGGGTGTTTTCTTGTCTAACTCCTGTACGGTTACAGGAATCCTTGCCTACTTTTGTGCTCTATAAGTTCTTACAAAAATGATCAACATTCCATTTGAGTACCCTGGCTGATAATCAACACAGGCGCCCATCAAGGATGTGTGCTTAGCCTACTGCTCTACTGCCGTTACACGAATGATTGTGTGGCTAAGAACAGCTCAATCACCATTTAAAAATTTATAAATGACAACATTGCTGTTGTTAAAATCTCAGATGGAAAAGATAAGGCGTATAGGAGTGAGATAGATCAGTTGGTTAAATTCCATCACCCAGCTCTCTGCTTTCTGTGGGGAATGCTCCCTCTGTGATTCCCTTGTCCATTTGCCCCTTCCTACTAATCTCCCTCCTAGAGCACATACCCCTGCAAACAACCAAATGCTACAGCTGTCTATTTACCTTCTCCCTTACTTCCATTCAGGGTCCAAAACAGTCCTTCTGGGTGAGGTAACACTTCACCTGTGAATCTGTTAGGGTCATCTACCGTATCCAGTGCTCCCGATGCAGCCTTCTTTATGTTGGAGAAACCTGATGTAAAATGGAGGACCGCTTCATCTGCCAGGAGTGGAATAACCCGATGGCCAGCCATTTTAATTCCATTCTGACATGTCAGTCCATGTCCTGTTCTTTTGCCACAATGAAACCACTCTCAGGGTGGAGAAGCAACACAGCATATTCCATCTGGGTAGCCTCCAACCTGATGGCATGAACATCGACTTCTCATGTCAGTAAAAAATTCTCTCCCCTTCCCTCTTTTTCTATTCTGCACTCTGGTCTCTTACATCTTCTCCTCACCTGCCGATCAGCTCCCCAGGATACCAGTCCTTCTTCCCTTGCTCACATGGTCCACTCTCCCCTCCTATCAGACTCCTTCTCCAGCCCTTTCCAACCTACCTGGCTTCACTATTATCTTTGAGCTAGTCCTCCTTCCCCTCTACCACCATTTTATTCTGACATCTTCCCCCCTTACTTTCCAGTCCTGAAGAAGGGTCTGGGCCTAGATCGTCGACAGTTTATTCATTTCCATAGGTGCCCCTGACCTGCTGAGTTCCAGAGTGTGTGTTGCTCTGGATTTTCAGCACTTGCAGAATCTCTTGTGTTTATGATATAAATTGTAAATAGGTGGCGGTCCCAGCATTGGTTGATGTGTCACCTCACTAAATGCACACTGCTGTTATGAAAATAGCCCATACTTTACACACTCTGCTAAATGCCAATTAGCAAATCCTCCAAAATGCAAAATAGACTCAGTAGTCACTTTATTAGGTACAAGTCTGGACTCAGTGCAGTCTTCTGCTGCTGTAGCTCATCCATTTTAAGGTTGGATACATTGTGCATTCAGAGATGCCCTTCTGCACACCACTGCTGCAACACGTAACTATTTGAGTTATTGCCAGCTTCCTGTCAGCTTACACCACTCTGCCCATTCTCCTTTGACCTCTCTCGTCAACAAGGCATTTTCACCCAAAGAACTGCCACTGACCAGATTTCTTTTTTGCTTTTCACACCATGCTCTGTAAGCTCTAAGAGACTGTTGTGTGTGAAAATCCCAGGAGATCAGCAGTTTATGAGATACTCAAACCACCCCATCTGGCACCAATCCAAGGTCAAAGTCAATTTGATCACATTTCTTCCCTATTCTGATGTTTGGTCTAAACAACTGAACCTCTTGACCAGGTCTGTATGCTTTTAGACATTGAGTTGTTGCCACATGATTGACTGATTAGATATTTGCATTAATGAGTTTACAGGTGTACCTAATAAAGTGGTCACTAAGTGAGTATTACTCACCAAACCAATACGTCATACCTTGCGAAGTAACCTTTTATGCAATACCTTATGAAAGGCCTTATGGAATTCCAATTATATTATGTTTACTGATTCCCGTTTATTTATCCTACTGGTTAGATTCTCGAACAACTTTTAAAAATTGTTAAACATAATTTCCCTTTTATACTCTACTTAATTTTTTAAAGTATTGTGCTTTACTGATTTGGTAATAATGAACTCCAGCATCCTCTCAATGGTAAACATTAGACACGTTGACCTCTAGTTTATTGTTCTTTTTTCTCTCTACCTCATTCCTTAAAAACAGTATATTTGCAATTTTTCAATTTTCTGGAAATCCAAAGGACCAAAGACAATGCTTCTACTATCTTTGCAGATACTTTTTTAAAATTGTCAGATGCATGCCATTAGGTCCAACGTCTCTGTCAGCGCTTGGTTCCATTAGTTTACTTGATGCATTTTCTCTACTGATAATTCTTTTGTTCCTCCCTCCCTTTCGCTTCTTTATTTCTGTTTTAGATACTTTTTCAAGCGTGTGCCACTGTGAAGATTTTTAAAAATTGCTTTAGGCTTAACTTGGTGTTTTGATACAAAAAATATATTCCTTCAGTATAAAGACCCATAAGGAAAGTTACTGAACACTATTCCACACTTCCACCATCCCATCTAACACACACACATCATGGCTTATTGAGAAATTCTCAGTATGTTTAAAATCCAACTTGTAGCCTGCTCTATTCCATCCCACACTTAGCCTTTCTTTGCTTTGACATCCACATGGTTGGACCAGGTCAGGCTATTGGCCATGTTCACACCTTGGAACATGAAGCTTTCCAACCTTTCAGTCTCAGCACTGTTGATTTAAACCAAAACACCGACCCTCTTTTCTGAGGTCAATGACTTTTGTTTTACCGATATTGAGAGAAAGGATGTTGTCACTAGGTTATATCTCCTTCCTGTACTTTAACTCATCCTTATGTGACATTTGGCCCACTACAGAGGTGTCATCTGCAAACTTGCAGATGAAGCTAGAGCAGAGTCTGGTCAGGCAGTTATGAGTGTACAGGAGTACAGTTAGGGGCTGAGGACACAGCCTTGTGGGGTACCAGTGTTGAGAATAGTCATGGTGGAGGTGGTGTTGCCAATCCTTACTGATTGCGGTCCATTGTTCAGGAAGTCAAACATTCAGTTGCGAAAGGAACTGCTAGGCCCCAGGTCTAGGAGTTTGGAAAGGAGTTTGCTTGGAATTATAGTACTGAAGGCAAAGCTCTGGGCATAAGAGTCTGACATAAGAGTCTTTACTGACCAGATGCTTCAGGAATGAGTGAAAGGTCAGGGAGATGGCATCTGCCATAGACCTGTTTTAGCAGTAGACAAATTACAGCAGGTGCAGGTTATCTAGGAGGCTGGAGTTAATGTGTAACTTGAAGGTCCTTTCAAAGCACTTCATGACATCAGAGCCACTGGCATGAAGGTATTGTGTTTACTGACCATGAAGATCTAAACTCAAATAATGTCCTTAAGTTCTATTGGATATAAATAGCCATGAGTACTCTCACTAAAGGAGATTATACTATAACTACCCAATCTTCAAAGACTAGATTACCGCCCTGTTAATTCTCCACGGTGAGTTTTAGCTGCCAATACCCATTATTTGAGTAGTGGGATCCCTCTCCCTACCAAAGCAAGGTACTTCCAGCTGACAAAGTAATTTAAACACAGTTCATTTATTTTCAATGATACACATTAACATTTAAACACCATACTTAAAACACATTTAAAACTCACAGAGAAGTTCTATCTTATAAAACATTTTCAAATCACACACCATTTTTAAAACACAAAGCATTTCCAAAGCACAGGTATAATTTCTTATAAGAGAAAAAGACATACCAATCATGCAGACGAGCTTATCATCCGCCATAGAAACGCAAGCCAGAGGAATGGATTCCAGTCATCCCATCTTCCTAAAGTTCTTCAACCACTCCCAATAAGCCTGAACTGCTCTCTACATTGATACCCCTTTTATACCCCATGGACATGATATTTTCTCAGATACCCTTTTAATACATATCTCACTTACACAGTTCACAATTAATACTGAAAAGCTAATTTCCTTGAGTACAGTACATTAACCTTCCAACTAGAAACACATCAGTTATTTGATACGCTAATGATATTATTCATCTGGTTCTGCAAGCTTCCTTGAACTAAGCAACTTAGAATCAGCTTCTCTGTTTGAAACAAGCCAAATTAAACAACCCATTGTCTTATACTGCATCTTGAGCAGTAATAAACCAGTGTAGTGAGCTAAATCTTACTTCTCACAGACAGTGTCTACTATCTACTAAGCTTGTTTGCATAGCTGTTCTACAGACCGTACTTGTTTTAACTTCAAGCTGATTACTGCTTGCTGTTTACATTTTAAGAACTGAAGACTGACTTCCATTTACAACCAGAAGTCTAACAACTATTAGTTGGAAGTTGTGATCGTACAAGTGGCAACTGCTTATGTGTAGAAAGCAAGATTAGCAAACAACCTACTGGCCAGGAGTGAATATCCATCACACCGAGCAGTAGTCATTAAAACATAAACAAGGGAAAATCTGCAGATTCGGGCAGTATCTATGGAAAAAGGTACTTCAGCTGGAGTTCCTCCAGCATTTTGTGAGTGTTACAGTCATTAAGGCATGTTGCCTGATTTTTCTCAAGTACCAAGATTATAGTAGCTTCTTAAAGGAGATAGGAAAATAGGATTGAAATAGGAAGAGTCAGGTAAGTCTGCATATACTTCTGTGCAGGATCTAAGGACATGGCTGGTGACACCAACTGGGTCAAATGCTATCCATGTTTCGCTCTCCAGAAGACTGACCTGACAGCTGCAATGGTGAATGTGGGTTCAATTGCATTCGAAGTTGTCAGGATGGACAGTGACAATCCAATTCCCTTCTGTTCAAAACATGTACGTAAAGAGTCTGTTCAGCTCATCAGGAAGGAATGTGCTGCTGTGAGCGACGCTGCCCAATTTTGTTTTGTAGCCTGTCATAGCATGCAAGACCTGCCACAACGATAGCTGGCCTGGGTCTCAAATTTGGACTGGCATTGTCTCTTGGCATTCCCGATAACTTTATGGAGGTAATTTCTCAATTTTGTGTATAGGCTAGGGTTACCTAATTTGAACACAGTCTTAGATTTCAGCAGTAAATGAATTTCCTGGTTCATCCATGGCTTTCGATTTGGGAACACCCAGACTGACCTCTTTGGTACACTTGCTGATAAAGCCCATTACGATGGTTACATATTGATCTAGATCCTAGGATCCAAAGCCATTGTAATTGAGTGTTACATGTTTCATTGAGATCCCCCTCACCCTTTGAAGCTTTGTGAATACAGGCTCAGTTGACCCAAACATACAATAGTCCTGCCACACCAGAGGTCAGTCAGGTGAACCTCTGTTGCACTTCTTCCATGAGAAATACATGCTTTCTTATATAGACAGGACATAATTGGACATAACCCTGTAGCTGCAGTCTCTAGGCCCTGGACAGCTGCAATAAGGTATCTTTGCTGTTGCAATCAAACTGCTCACTGCACCTTCATGTCTGCTCTTCTCAGTGACTAGTGAGCAATGACATTCAGATTTCTTTGTGCATCAACATTTCCCAATCCGTCACCATTTGAATAATTCCCTACCTTCTGTATTCCCTACCAAAAGTGAATAACTTTGACCGTTGCTATTAATTAATTGATTAGACTGAAATTAGAGCAATTTTTTTTCCTTAGCAGATTTGGATATGGAAGCTTGAAGCTTCCTTGCAGCTGCACTTGTGAAAATGAAAGGAAACCCTTTATAATTATTGCTGCAATATTTGCTTCAGATCTGACAGTGGCCAGTGTAGTATAGTTCACAGTAATCTAGCATTGTGTCCACTTGTGGTAGGTGGATATCCCGTTCATTTCTTTATATCGATGCTGGTTCTTTGAAAAAGCTACCTCAATGCATATAATTTCTCTATAGACTTAGAAACATTTCCTCTCCAAATATACATTCATTTTTGAAAAGCACTGCTGAAATTGCTTCTGAACATATTGCAGAGGCACGTTCACCAAAGGCTAAGTTATCCCTAGATACTGTTATTCAAAGACTAGAATGCACTTAGAAAATAACAGCATCACCTTGGCGTTCACTGGTGGTTCAGAACACTAACTCTGAATAACTGAAAAAAGAAAGATCTTTTTAGAATAGCTCACAACCAGTTCTGCAGACCACATGCTAGTGAAGTTCACAGACACTTTAAAATTCATTTCAATGGAAGAAAACAATTCTTTAATATGTCTTCAAAAGACCTTATTGATCTGAAAGGTGGACGAGACCTTGAATGTAGAAGAGCACATATTGTTAGTTGGAAATGTGGGCTACACTCTTTAAAGTGAGGCAGTAACAGAGCAACCATTTGTCAAAGAAATAAGACACACAATCTTCTGCTTCAATTTCAATTTACTTTAAGAAAAAATAGTGGCATATTTTAAATCAAGCTCAAGACTGCCATTTATTCAGAGACTGAAGCTGTATAGACTTTCACTATGCATCTTTGGATTAATTAAATTGATGTTATCTGTAGAGTTCAAAGCTGAGGAAGGTTACTACTGAATTGCTCAAGATAAATGAGATTCAAAGATTTGATGATTAAGGTCAAGGATGAAAATCCACCCTTTACATCAGAAGATTCAGTTTCACTTTGAGTTTTGCAAATTATCAGCCACAATAGAATTAAGAACATAAGCTATTCGAAAATGTTCAGGAAAGAAAGTATGATTTGGGGAGATGGGGTAGTTTGTAATAAACTACAATTGATTAAAATAGATATTATCTTCTAGCACTATTTTGCGTTGATTTTGAAAATACTTAAACTTTTTAAAGGTCACTTCACTTACTATATAACTTCACCAGATAAAAAGCCACATTTATAAATATTAAAACTCTTGAAGGCAAGGAAACAACTAAAACATTTTAAAAAGCAGGATATTTAAATAAACTCAATTCAATCTTCCCTTCCATTTAGATGACTAGTGTTGCTGAACTTGAGCCAGGTAGATTCAACATTAGAATTTCTCAGCCAAAGTTCTGAGAAATCTGCAAAAGTTTACAACCCTATTCTCACCCCCCTCCAACACACACATTACTCTACAAAGGATACACTGTATAGCCAATGTAGCTACAAAGGAGAATGATCAACTGAACAGAACTTCCATGAGTCACAGACATCGGTGTGTTTAGAGGTAAAAGCTCCATTTATATTTGGCTCTGAACAGAAGGTACTTATCGTGATTTTTACTTTCAGCTCAACATTTTGCATTGTCTTTATCAGTATATGTGCTAAATTTTCAATCTTCTATAGGCCTATTCAACAACTACTGGTATTCATAATTCCCAACATGAACTTAAGTAAACTAAGGATGTTGCTATTAGTTGTGAAGGAAATCTTCACACTAGTCAAATCTGAAGATAAATAAAGGGAGATATTATAGAAAGCAGGACAAAACTTGGGAATAATCTAGAAAATGCTTGAGAGCATTTTAAACCAGGAGATTAAGAAAGTAAAAACCAAAAAAATCGCAGATTTTCAAGAAGTAAAATAAACTCTAGATACTGACACAAGTTTGCAGACAAATGATAGTGCAGTTAAGTTTTTGGACATGTCTTTATTGAGGATCAAAATCAAAATGGAAATGTGGATGATGATACCTGCAAAGAGAGTAGTGAACAAAATGTTGGAGGAACTCAGCAAGTCAGGCAGCACCTATGGAGAGGAATAAACAGTCAATGTTTCTGGCCAAGACCCTTCATAAGGACTTCAAATATCAACTCTTTATTTCTTTCCATAGATGCTGCCTGACTTGCTGAGTTCCTCCAGCATTTTGTTTGTATTATTCTGGAGTTTTAGCATCTGCAGAATCTCCTGTCTTTATGACTTGTTCTGTTCTAAAACACAAGTGTTATACTACAAAAAAAATCATGAGAATAAACTACAAACAAGAGAAAATCTGCAGATGCTGGAAATCCAAGCCACACACATAAAATGCTGGAGGAACTCAGTAGGCCGGGCAGCATCTATGGAAAAGAGTACAGTCAATGTTTCAGACTGGGACCCTTCAAAGCACAAGTAAGCTGTTTGGCCCCTAAAATTACACAAATTACAAAGAGCTGATGAACTCTATCCCAGGGTGTAATGGGAAGCAGAGGAGATTGCTAGGGCTCTGATAAAGATTTCTGCATTATCTTTAGGCAAGAATGAGGTACTGGAAGTGCAAGTTAGATAATGTTGTTTGCATATTCAAGAAGGGCAGCAAAGATAAACAAGGAAACTATAGTCCACTAAGCCTTGTGTCAGTAGTAGAGAAACTAACAGAAAAAACATCCTTAGGGTTAGAATTTATAACCACTTGGGAAGGCAGGAACAGATTAGGGGAAGGCAGCACGGTTTTGTGCAAGGGAAATCATGTCTCATAAATCTGAGTTATTTTGATGTGGTTATGAAGAAAATTGATGAAGACAAGGCAGTAGACATGTAATATATGGAATTTAGCAAGGTCTTTGACAAGAATACATACAGTATGTTGGCCTGGTCAAGAAAGTTAGTGCATGGGATTCAAGATGTTTCAGCAAACTGGATCTAATATTAGCTTGGTGACAGAAGACAGAGGAGTTTCTCTGAGTGGAAGGCTGTAACCTATGCTGTAGCACAGGCAAGGGTGATGGGACCTTTCCTGGGTATCAATATATATACTTTATTAAAAAAACTTAATGAGAATGCCTAAGGCCTGATAGGTTAAGTTTGCTGATGACATGAAGATTGGTGGATTTGGTTGATAGTGAGGTTTGCCAAAGGATAAGAGCTACATAGATCAAATGGAAATTTGGGTGGAGCATTGGCAGATCAAATATAATCCAGACAAGTTTGAGGTAATGCTTTTGGGTCATCTAGTACTGGCCAAACATATAAATAGTGGAATCTTGAAAGCGTTGATGTACAGAGGAATCTAGGGGTGCAGGCTTCTAACTCCCTAAAAATGGGAACACAATTGGGTAAGGTAGTGAAGAAGAACTTTAGCTTGCTTGCCATCACAGGCAAGACTACTGAATATGAGAGTTGCAACATATGAGGTCAACTTGAGTCATATTCCCTCGGTGTATATGAAAAACTGCATGTGAGTATGGCAGCACCAAACAAATCCTGAACAAGTTCAAGTGACTGACTTCCCTCAGAAAAATAACAACTCCAAGATTCCACAGTGACAAATCCTCCAGCACTCGTCATGAAAAAGTAAGTGCGGTTTGTATGATAAGTATTTTGAGTGGAAATTTGAAATTGTATCCCAGTGAGTCAGTTTTCCCAAAATTGCAGACAAAGTCAATACTTGAATGTTCCATCAGCCTCAATCAGATACATGCCATAGTTCAGAATTAGTTTCCAAAAGAATTCCAGCCTGTATACAGACCATAATCATAGTAACCAGATAATACTAAACTAATTTTGCAGAATAAAATGGGCAACTGAGCTACTAAAAGGGGAAGTGACCTCAGTTTATGCATTCAGCACCAGAAGTATGCTGCCTGTTAAAGATGAGAGATGTCGAAGACTATTATACTTAAAGCATACTTCAGCTCTTTTTCATGTGTAAACAGGATGGCAATCTTCTGTTTCAAGGCCCCTTTGTGAAATTTGGTCATCTCTTTTCACGGTTGTCACATAGCAGGGTCTTGGATGACCTTGTCTACCCCACGCCAACCCACTTCATCACAGAGATCTGCCAGTAGGTTGTGCTATCTAACTGTACTGTGAAATCCTGCTGTGTTTTTGATATTAATTGGAGCTCAGATCTTAAATGTGGCACTTCCCAAAGTACGGTGAGCTAAACACATTCTTTAAAAAAATACTTGATGAATATAATCCTGATAGGCTTGCTTAAAGCCTCTTGCAGTATTATTATTTCTATCTTCTGTCTGAGGAAGCTTGTGCAACAACTATGAATGTTCCTGCTGTTTCAATGTTTTAGCAGTTCTATACAAAAGCCTTTAGATGTCTTGCTATTATCTACAGTACATGCTGGTATGGACTGAAAAGCTCTTCACACAAAGAAGCCTCTGTAAATTTCAATGGCATGCTCAAGGGAAGATAGACCAAGCTCTATAGATTTTATAATGAATTACAGTGGTGGCTCTGTTTTAAATCAGAACATTTATAGGAAAACTTTTATGTGTATTTATCTGCAGACAACAGAAAGGATGTGGCAAATTCTAAAGTGACAACAGGTAAAGAGGTGGAAAACTGAGTGGACAATGCCTCTTTAACAACTGCAGGTGTTAGTAAGTGATTCAACAGCCAGCTGCCTCCTGAACACACAGCTGAGGATGACAGAGGAACAATTATACAGGGGTATCAGGAGTACAGCTGTGCATTGTTACTGGGCACAAAGCCAGAGCAGATGGTTGTTCAAATTTGTGTCTTTAAAAAAAGCCGTGAACAGAAGACAGTTACTTAGATCATTTTACATTTGCATGATGATTGACTTAATGAGTTATGGATCACTGTGCTGGCTCTGTTTTTTTTTAAAAATTCATTCACAGGATATGTATGTCATGATCAAGGCCAGCATTTATTACCCATTTCACAAGTCCCCTTAAAAGGTAAGTTGTTTTCCATGAGTTGTTGTGTCAGAGCTATATAGCACAGAAACTGCCCATTTGGCCCACCACATTCATGCCGACTTTTTTGCCCATCTACGCTAGTTCCATTTGCCTGCATTAGATCCCTATTCTTCGTGCCTTGCCTTTTCAAATGCTTGTCTAAAATGTCTCTCAGATGGAGTGCTCTCATGTTTTCGTTACCCCAGCCAAGGGTAAAAGATACTGACTATGTAACCTACCTATGCCTCTTATAATTTTATATACTGTTATCAGGTGACTCCTCATCTTTCACTCCAGGAAAAACAAACCCAGCCCATCTAACCTCTCACCATTACTAAAGCCTTCCAGTCCAAGCAACATCACAGTGAATCTCCTTCGCACACTCCTCACTGCAACCATGCCCTTCCTTCAGAGTGGAGACCAGAACTGAACACAATACTTCATGTGGGGTCCAACCTGCCTTTTGTAAAGTTGCAACAAAATGTTCCCATTTTTCAATTCTGCACCTCAACCTATGAACACTTGTATGCCATATGCCTTCTTCACCACCCTATCACCTTCAGAGAACAATGTTCTTTGGCCCCAGGGTCCTTCTGTTCATTAACATTCCTGTATGTGTCCTACCCTTATTTGACTTCCCAAGATCACCCTATACTAGTCAGGATGAAATCCTATACCTGGATTTTCCACCTCCATCAGAATCCTGCTGTAGCCCGAGACAACCAACCGTCCTCGTAATCCACAACACTATCAACTTTCATAACGTCCACATACTTACTAAACTTAGCTCCTACATTCACATCTAAGTCGTTAAAATATGTCACAAGCAGCAAGGGTCCCATCACTGATCCCTGAATGTATACCACTAGTCACAGACTTCCAGTCAGAAAAACATCCTTCCATTACCATCCTCTGGCTCCTATAACCAAGCCAGTTTTGGATTCAGTTAGTCAGCTCACCTTGGATCTCACGTGCTCAACCTTCTGGACCAACTGACCATTGTCAAGTGCCTTGCTAAAGTTCATGTAGACTCTGCCTTCATCAATCTTCCCAGTTATCTCCTCAAAGCATCAAGTTCAAGTTTAATTGTCATTCAGCCATACATGAATACAACAAAATGAAACAGCGCTACTCTGGGAACAAGGTACAAAACACAGTACCAACAGTCACACGTAGCATAAAGGACCTAGAGCACATATAAGACACAATATATCAGTAAAACGCACTCACGCAAAGAAATTAATCCAAACCCCTGAGTTTGCAGACAAACACAATACAGCTTGCCTTCTGTCAAGCGAATACTGGAGGGTGGGATGGCAATGACTCCAGGTTGGATGCCATACCACGCCACCTCCGGTGGAGTCCACTAACTCCAACGCCTCCCTCGTGGACGGCATTGAACAGGTGTCACTGCAGCTCGAGGCCTAGTCCTCACTACAACTGAGGCTACGCAGCTCCCAAGCTGTCTGCCAATAAATCAGTGAATGGACTTGCAGCATTCCACATTGAGAATGTCCAACAGGATCTTGCAACAACAAGGAAAGCGACTAAGACGATCTCTCGCTGTTAGTCTGCACACTGCCTTCGCACACCGTCTCCTCCAGGCAGTGCACCATTTGCAGCGAGTCCAGTTTCTACAGTCTCTCTGCCATGAGCAACTCACTGATCAGGTAGACCTGCAGTACTTAAAGTTCTTAATGTCTAGCCAAAAAAAAGTCAAATTAGAGCAACTGGACTTCCCCTGCACAAAACCATGCTAAAAATCCCTGATAAGCCCCTACCTTTCCATACATAAATTCTATTGATTAAAATTTTCTAAATTTCCCTGCACTGAAGCAAGGCTCACTGGACTGGAATTACTGGGCTCATTCCTGCTCCCCTTCTTAAATTAAGGAACAACATTAGCTACGCTTTGGTCTTCTGGCAACTCATCTGTAGCTTTAAAAGATCTCTTGTCAGGAACCCAGCTATGTCCTCCTTTGATTTCATCCCTTATGCATCCTATCTAAAATCTCCTTTCTCTTAATACTGAACTGCTCCAGATTAACTAGGTACCCTACCTTGAACTCACTATGTTCTACATCCTTCACACTGATCAATGCAAATCAGTAGTATTCATTTAGAATCTCATTCTCGGCAATAGAGGAACCTGTTTGCTGATAAATGCCTCAGCTGATTTCACATAAATACCACCTTTTGTAAAAAAAAAATATGCTGGCCCTCAAGTTCCTGTGAAGTCTTTTCCCTCTCACCTTTTCCAGATTAAACTCCATTTGTCATTCCTTGGCCCCTTACTCAGCTGATCAAGATAATCTTCTTCATTGTTCACTATACCACCTACTATACTGTCATCTACAAACTTCCTAACCACGCCTTGTACATTCTTAGCTGAATTGTTGATGCAAGATGATAAACAACAATGGACCCACCACTGAGACTTGAGGCTCATCACTAATCACGGGCCTTCAGTTCAAGAAACAACCTTCAATCATCACCCTCCACAGTAAACCATCGTCACTTCGCAGCCAATTAGTTAGCTCTCCCCGGACAGCCTACCATGTGGAATATTGTCAAAAGTCTTATTGAAGTCTATAGAAACCTGTTCCTGCCCTCATAAACTTTTGTGGTCACTTCATCAAAAACCTCAGACAAGTTTGTAAGACATGATCTCCCATGCACAAAGCTATGCTGACTACTCCAAATAAACTGCTGTCTTTCTAGATGTAGGTACGTATTCCATAAACATGGGTAAGATATACGTACTAATTCCATTTACTAACTTGTCACCTAGACCGTTAACAAGACCACATATCATTTCTCACTAAAATGGAATAACCAGAGGGGAAATTTTTCAACAGGAAGCAATAGATGACGATAGACAACCTTGTCAGTAACATGGGAAAAACTGTTGGCCCAAAAACTTCAGTTCTCTGGGAATCTGGAAGCTCCTCCAATTTAGCAACTTACACATCACATCAGACTTGTTTTTACTATCCAGGTTTCAGTGCAATATGAATAATCTACTCCAAAACTTATCTTCAAATGTAAAAGTAGATTTTATTTACCCACGTATTGCACTGCGAAACTGAAGTTTACAATTGACAAGTTCAGCTTTTATTATCAGACTTAATCTGGTCATGAGGAAGCTAGTATTCCAGCCAACTAAATTAAGTTAATATAGAAACATAGAAAACCTACAGCGCAATACAGGCCCTTTGGCCCACAAAGTTGTGCTGAACATTTCCCTACATTAGAAATTACTAGCCTTATCCATAGCCCTCTATTTTTCTAAGCTCCATGTACCTATCCAAAAGTCTCTCAAAAGACGCTATCATATCCGCCTCCACCACCGTTGCTGGCAGCCCATTCCATGCACTCACCACTCTCTGCACAAAAAAACTTATCCCTGACATCTTCTCTGTACCTACTCTCCAGCACCTTAAATCTATGTCCTCTTGTGGCAACCATTTCAGCCCTGGGAAAAAGCCTCTGACTATCCATACAATCAATGCCTCTCATCATCATATACACCTCTATCAGGTCACCTCTCATCCTCCATTGCTCCAAGGAGAAAAGGCCAAGTTCACTCAAACTGTTTTCATAAGGCATGCTCTCCAATCCAGGCAACATCCTTGTAAATCTCCTCTGCACCCTTTCTATGGCTTCCACATCCTTCCTGTAGTGAGGCGACCAGAACTGAGCACAGTACTCCAAGTGGGGTCTAACCAAGGTCCTATATAGCTGCAACATTACCTCTTGGCTCCTAAATTCAATTCCACGATTCCACGATGCGAAGACCAAAATACCATATGCCTTCTTAACCACAGAGTCAACCTGCACAGCTGCTTTGAGCATCCTATAGACTCAGACCCCAAGATCCCTCTGATCCTCCACACGGCCATATCTTGCTGACAGTTCTTATCTTAGAAATATTTCATTATCTATACTGCATACAACGCTGCATACGTATTGTCTGCATTAGCTGTTTAATTTATTGAGGGACTTCCAGAATTATTCAACAAATAAAACTGTTACTTTATACCCATGAATAATTTTTAGCTGCAAGTATAATTTGATTTTGGAAATTTCTTGCTTTCTTGGAATTATGTTTCTGTCCTACACTATTTTCTAAGCTCTCTGCTCCAATTCTGAATTCCTTGTGCATCTTCAGTAAGCATTGTTCTGCCTTCAACAGCTTGGCCCCGAAGTCTTAAATAAACTCTCAACATCTTTCTGCATCCTTTAATATGCTCCTTAAAACCTGCATTTGTGGTTCTTCCACTTTCATTCTGTTTGGCTCAGGTTCAAATCCTGCTCAATAACACTTGCATTTCCTATATTAAATTTGCTATATGAATGCAAGTTCTTATTGTCACAGTAAAAATCACATGCAAGGGTGTTTTTCAAAATGCTTTCAATTCTTACCAGAGATTAGACGAAAGTAATACTAGATTGCATAACATGCACACAGAATACAACATGAGGAAAGTTCATACAAACTGGTTCAAATTCTTCACATTATTTAATAACTCTGTTCTCTCCTCAGATAAAATAGTATATGGTCAATTTGGAATAATTCTTCAAGTAAGTATTATTCAAATTGGAGCTAAATATATTTGTCTCAAAGATATACTCTTCATACTGGAAAATCTATCCATGCTAACAAATTTCTTCCAGTATCTTGGGTTCTTCATCTTTGCACCAGCCTCTTACAAAGAAAACTGCATAAGACATCTAAATATATTACATCTATAAGTTCCACTATATCATTCTTCTTGTTACATCCTCAAAGAATTCATACAAATTTGTCAATCCTAATCTACCTTTCATAAAACCATGTTGGCTTGATAATAAACTTTTCTTAAAATGGGTAGTGATTTCCTCTTTAATTATTGACACTAGCATCCTGCCAACAATGACTGTTAAACTATCAGCATTATAGTTCTTCATCACATAAGCCAGGGGAGCAGAATTAGGCCACACTACCCATCGAGTCTGCTCCACTATTCCATCATAGCTGATTTATTATCCTTCCCAACCCCATTCTCCTGCTTCCTCCCTGTAACCTTTGACACTCCTACTAATCAAGAACCTGTCAACCTTCACTTTAAATAAATCCAATGATTTGGTTTCCACAGCTGTCTGTGGCAATGAATTCCACAAAATCACCATCCTCTGGCTAAAGAAATTCCTCCTTATCTCTGTTCTAAAGGGACACCCTTGTACTCTGAGACTGTGCCCTCTCGTCCTAAATTCCCACTACAGGAAACATACTCTAAACATCAATATTCCATAGGCTTCAATGAGATCCCCACACATTCTTTTAAACTCATGTAAGTACAAGCCCAGAGCATCAAGTGCTCCTCATACATTAACTCTTTCATTCCAGGGATCATTCTCATGAACCTCCTCTGGACCAGCTGCAATGCCAGCACGTCCTTTCTTAGATAAGAGGCCCAAAACTGCTCACAATGCTCCAAGTGTAGTCTGACCATGCCTTATAAAGCCTCAGTATTACATCATTCCTTTTAGATTCTAGACCTCTCAAAATGAATGCTAACATTGTATTTGCTTTCCTTTCTACTGACTCAATCTAAAAGTTAACCTTTAGGTCTGCCCTCCTTTTTGAACAAGGGACTCATATAGGCTATTTTCTAATTTTCCTGTATCCTCTCAAAATTTAGCAAGTTTTGAAAGTTTTAACCAATGGTCCACTGTTCTTTGTAGCCACTTCCTTTAAGACCCATTGTCAGGCTATTGAGTATCAGTGATATGCTGGCTTTTAGTCCTGTGAGTTTCTCTAATATTTTATTACTTGTGATTGAAATTTTTAAAAGTTCCTCTCCGTTATTTGAAATTAGCCTATTCGTCTATCTTAAGGATATCTGCAGTGCAGACTGAATAAAGATTTAAAGATCAAAACACACAGTGAAATGTGCCATTTGCATCATTGACAAACACAGCCCACAACTTACTAACCCTAGAATCTGGAGAAAACTTGCACAGTCACAGAGAGAATTTATAAACTCCTTACAGCAGAACACCTATCACTGGCACTATAAGGTGTTACACTAACTGTGCTGCTCCAAATTGATTATTCATATGTGCCACATCTTTGTTTACAGTTATTAATTCACCATTTTTTGGCTCAAGTGATCCCACACCAACTTTAGCGGTCTTCTTCCTATTTATATATTTTCCCTCAAAACTACCGTAATTTTTGCCATACTTATAAACTTTTTACATTTAGCTTTAGTAAGATATGTTTATTCTTATATTACTCTTTTACCCTTATACCAATCATCTTGCAATAAAGTACCCTTTACCTTCATAAATGTTTGTTCTAGCTGCACACTAGCTTTCAATGCCAAGTGTGCAAAAATGTTTCATGCCCTTTGAACATTAGCATCCTATAATTCTCGTTCTTTAAAGATACTCAGCATTTCTGCTTTTCTTCCACCAAAGGGGACAACTTAACATTTTCAAAGTTCAAAGAAATTCAAAGTAAAATTAAATTCAAAGTATGTATATATTACCAAATACAACACTGAGATTCACTTTCTTTCAAGTAACGTTCAAGTAACTACAAAGAAACACAATAAAATCAATAAAAGGCTACATCCAACAAGACAATCAACCAATGCACAAAAGACAACAAACTACGCAAATACAAAAAAGAAACAATAATAAAGAAGGAAAGAAAGATCTTTTTTCAAACAAATAAGCAAAAATATCGAGAGCATGAGTTGTAGAATCGATATGTTGTGGATTCAGTTCAGTTTGCATTGAGTGAAGTTATCCACATTTGTTAAACAGCCTGATGGTTTAGGGATAATAACTGTCCCTGAATCTGGTGGTGTGGTTCTTGAGGCCCCTGTGCCTCTTTCCTGATGGCAGCAGAGAGGAGAGCACGGCCTTGATGATAGGTGGTACTTTCCTGCGACAGCACTCAATACTGGGGAGGGCTTTACCCATGATGGACTCAGCTGTGTCCACTACTTTTTGCAGGTTTTTAAGTTCAAGAGCATTGGTGTTTCCATAGTAGTCCTTGATGTACCAAGTCAATACACAATCAATCAATGTTCCCTCTAATTTGTAATGACCAATGTGCGCAAAAATCTTGCGCTGTGCAATTTTTTGCCCAGTGGCAACAACGTGTATGCAGTGAATTTAATAAATAGATGTATTCATTTTAACAGCTAGCAAAATACTGTCAATAAGGACTTTGATCTCCTCTGGTTTGATCATTTTCACTCTCATTCATCTGCATTCACGCAAAATATACGTACCAGGCCTGCAATGGCTAATGAAGGATTTTCTCATCGAAGCATCTGTACACTGTCCATATGTGATTTATTTTCTAAATGATGCTTTAAAAAGTCAAGTTTCCAGATATCACTCCACTTCTTCCCACTTGCAAATTCTCCAGCATCTTTTGCATCATGACAATATAAGCAGGCAACACCAGTTTCTGTGTTGTACATAAATATTTCTCATAGCTGCACACTCCTGACCTCGTGAGCTTTCAGTGGAGCACTTTCTACTGTTTCATTAAGCCATTCCGCTTTAAATAAACTCGCAGTTCTTTTCCATTCACGCCCTTTGGAATTTGGCACAGTGAATCAATAATTTCTTCAATAAAAACAGTATAAATATGCCAGTTCTAAAATCTGCAACAGGCACATCATCACAAACTCCACATTGTCAACACCATCCACATCAGAAACCAGACAGGGAAACGTGATTGGGTACAATCATGAAATATAATTAACATGCTAATGAGGAAGAGGCTGACAACTTTTTGTGCGCAGTTTAAATTCCTTTGTGTGCTAGTAGCAAAAGATGTGTGTGGTTGCACACACACACACACACACACACACACACACATTTTAGAGGGATCATTGCTCTCTATTGCACATCTATGGACGTTTGGCAAAGTTTTAGATGAGTTGCTAAATCTTCACATCAAGTTCTGAGAAAGTAAAGGTGCTGCCATGCTTTCTTTGTAATGGCACTTAGGTGTTGGACTCAAAATAGATCCTCTGAAATGATAACAAGGAACTTAAAGAATCTGACCTTCTCCACCTCTGATCCCCTGATGCGGACTGGCTTATGGACCTCTGGTTTCTTCCTCTTAGCTACTTGGTCTTGCTGTCATTGAGTAAGAGGTTGTTATGGCAGCACTCAGCCAGATTTTCAATCTCTCTCCTATATACTGATTTGTCACCACCTTTGATGTGGCCAATGACAGCTGTGTCACCTGCAAATTTAAATATGGCTTTGCAGCTGAGTATGGCCTCACAGTCATAAGTATAAAGCAAGTAGAGCAGCTGGTCTAAGCAGACAGCCTTGTTGTGCACCTGTGCTGATGATGATTGTGGAGGAGATCTTGATGCCAATCCGAACTGACTGGGGTCTGCAAGAAAATTGAGGATACAGTTGCACAAGGAGGTACTGAGGCCTTGATCTTGAAGCTTATTGATTAGTTTGAAGGGAATGGTAGTATCTTTTGAATGCCAGGCTGTAGACAATGAAGATCATCATTGTACACACGTTCACTGTCTAGATGTTCCAGCGTTGAGTGAAGAACCAATGAAATGGCATCTGCTGTTGACTTGTTGCGACGATAGGTGAATTGGAGCAGATCCAAGTCACTCCTCAGGGAGGAGCAGATATATTTCATCACCAACCTCCAAAAGCATTCCATCATGGTGACTGTAAGTGCTACCGGACAATAGTCATTGAGGCTGGTTACCACATTCTTATTGGGCACTGGTATATTGAAGGCTGCTTACAGCAGGTGGGTACTTCAGATTGCTAAAGTGTAAGGTTAAAGATATCCTGAAAGATATTCTAACGCAACCTCAGAAAATGAAATCACAAGGTCATCAGGAGCTATGGGCACTTGTAAAAGCGCCTCCACGATTTGTCAGTCAAAGTGAGCATAAAAGCCATTGAGCTCATCTGGGAGCGAAACTTCGTATTCACCTATGTCACTTGGTTTCAGTTTATAGGAAGTAGTAGCATTCAAGCCCAGCCATAGTGTCGAACATCCAGAATCATGACTTTGCATGAGAGATGGCTTTCAAGAAGATGTACCTGGACTTCTTGTATTTTAACTTGGTTGGCAGACCTTTACCCCATTGATCGAGCTCCCAGTGCATTCCATTTGCAATCATGTTGCCCACTCATGAGCTTTCTGTGGCACTTATTGGTCTGTGTGAACATGGAGTGCCAAAGGACCTGTTTCTGCACTACTTGACTCAATGACCACCCATTTCTACACCATCAGATACTTCGAGTTTATCAGTTTTATTGACCTCTATTATAACTTACTTTAAAATGCTGATTACATTTACTTCCACATTTGCACAGGACATCTGTTTCTACAATGTTTGTGGGTGTATTTTTCATGATTCGTCTTCAGTGAGAGACACAATTTTTAAATATTACTCTGCCACTTTCTTCTTCCCAAATAGAAATGATTTCATCTCCATCTTCTAGAGACCCATGCCCATGCTAATCTTGTCCTATTCACACAACTACAGAACTCTTGCAGCCGATTTTGTTTCTGGAACAATTCCAAGGCTCCTCTGAGAACTTAGCAATTATTTATGGTTGGACCACTTTTCATGTTCTGTCTTTATAGCTTAAAGGAATGTATATCTGTTGTAAATCATATACTTTAAAAGTAAACCATTACTTGCTCACTGTCGTAGCTTTTAATGTAGTTCTTCCAATCTACCACAGCCAATTCATTCATTATGTCACATTGAATTACATCACTTTTAAACTTAATTCTACAATATCTGGGTCATTCTTTCCTTGAAGTCTTTTTACAACAAGATTATTAATTAAGTACCTCTAGTTGCACAGTGATCGATTTAAATTTCCTAAGTTAATACCTCAATGTATTGATCCGGAAATCAATTTGATATGTATTCGAGGATTTTATTCCTCTACACTATTAATCATATAGAAATTTCTAATCTGAGGCAGTTAACTGAAAGAGAATAAGCTGTTTCCACCAGCAAAACATGAACAATAATGGAATTTACACAAATAGCTTTCATTTTTGCTTTGCAATGTCACAATTTAAAAACTGATCATTCATTTGCCTTCCTTCATTGAGTGTTTTATTATTATTTCAGCAGAGGAGATCAGTGGCAATTCTATTCAGGTAAAACACAACGGCATTAACATTTCTCATTTCATCAGACTGTTAAAGAAAAGGTATTTTCTCTGTAAAATCTAATTGCAGCAGAACCAAACATTGTAGCTCTAAAGATTATTTCACAAATAATAAATTGCTTGCCTGTTCTAGACTACTCCCTCAGTTCTCAAAATAACAGGAATAACACTATTTTTGCAAATTTGATTAAATGGTAACTAAATTCCACATCCCAGACATTATTTATTAAATGACTGAGAACTTTGAACTATGTAAATATATCCCATCACTCTATATTTCTTTTGATAATCTTATTTCTTCATTCATCTCCCTGACTCTCTCCCCTTCTCTCCTGTTAGGCATTCTATCCACCCTTGAGTATCTTTTTTAGGAATAATCATATTTCATCTGTGGGTCTCAATGATAAATTACAACAAGATATTCTACTCAGTCACACTTTATATCATCCTCAGCCAAAGTTAACATCAAAGTAATTTAAAACTGAGATTGAGGGCAACAGCCCTGATTGATTTTCATCTTCCTGTGACACGGGCTCAGAACAAACACCTTGGCATAGGTCAATTACTGATATTCTGGAACCAAATGGGCTATTTTCACAGCAGGCTATCACAAAAGCTACTAATAGTGATTTGTGCCATCCATGACTATTTGCAAGGAAGAAAGTATCAAAACAGATCTTCATCTTGTGATAGCAGGAAAAATCTCTCCATGGCAAATGGTGCAGGAAATCAGAATATTATTTCCTTTTCCTGACATAGAAAGACTGACTTGTATTTTATAGTGCACCATTCACCGTTGCAAATCTCAAAGTGCTCTGCATAGCACATAAGGCAGTCATTTTGCACACAATCATTACAAGATTATTTTTCTGAATGACTAAAACTCTGTCAAAATATGAGGGGGCATGAATTTAAGGCGATTGGAGGAAAGTATAGGGGAGATGTCAGGGGCAAGTTTTTTTTACACTGAACATCCTGTCAGGGGTGGTGGTAGAAGCAGATACATTAAGGACATTTAAGAAACTCTTAGATAGGCACATGGATGATAGCAAAATGGAGGCCTACGTAGGACGGAAAGGTTAGATTATCTTGGAGTAGATTAAGAATCTGGCACAACATCATGGTCTGAAGGACCTGTACTGTACTGTTCTATGTTGCATAACTCTAAAAGCTCAATTGTCACCCGATCTGAGTTTGTTTAATTCAGCACAAACAAAACTAGAGCTCATCATCTCACTTTCCTGCATAGTCCAAGTCCCCACCATACCAGGAACTGAATGCAGAATCATAGAATTTTACAGCACACATGAGAGACATTCAGTTCATTTTGCATCTTTAAAAACTCTGTTTAATCCATCCTCCAGTTTCTCTTTCTTCACATTTCAAGTTACCCATCATCAAAAACAAGTCTAATTGCTTTTTGGAAGTTACTGTGGAGTCCCAGTTCATCAGTCTTCTTGGTAGTGCACTCTATATCATAACAGCCCTCTGTGTGGAAAAACCTTTTCCTGATTTTCACTCCAGCTCTTCTACCATTTATTATTAAATTGATGACCTCTGGTTATCAATCCACCACCATGAAGAAACAAGTTGTCATCTATGATCTATCAAAGTTCCTCATGACTTTGAATACATCTATTCAATTTTGCAGTTACCTCTGTCCCATAGAGAACACTTCTAATTTCTCTGATTCCACCCACGTATCTGAATTCATTCAGTCCCAGTATTACTTGAAAAAAACTCTAATACCAATACTTCCACCAAGTGTAGTACCCAGAAATGGATTCAGTGCTCAAGAGGTCAATTTTGTGAATGGTAAAGTTTTAATACTACTTTCAGGCTTTTGTGTTCAATGTCTCACTTACAAAGCCAAAATCTGCAAACGGCTTTCTCAACTGCCTTATCAACACCCCTGCCAGCTTAAGTCTTTAATGAGTTCAGTTCCTCACATCTCAGTACACGATGGCCTAATCAAGACAGCAACGTTTAGATTATTTTGTTTCTCCAAAGGTCCATCATTTCACATATGTACATTAATTTACACTTACCTGTGTCACAATCTCCCTCTGAAACCTGTTACTATGTACTATATTGTCAAATGTTGCATCATCTGCAAATTGATAAAATGAGTATCTAATTTAAAATAGGTGCTTATATTTTATAAACACTTCACTTTGTAGTACTTCACTGAAATGACTTGTAAGAATCCATATATATATATATATATAATTACCACATACAATATACTGTATGCATTTACATTCAGCAACCTTCTCAAAAAAAACTTTTGAACTTCTAGAGCATGAGTGAACTTTGCTAAATTTATACCATCATTTAATAACCATCATTTTCTAAATAATATTTAATTTTGTCCTTAACAATAGTCCATGGTAGTTTATTCCAATAGTCCATTGGAATGAGACCAAGGGGCTGTCATTTCAAGCTTCCTACTTTTCTGGTCTTTTATGGTAAGTAGTTTTTGTAATCTTCAGAAAACATACAACAAGTCAGAAGTTAGAAGTACGGATATGGAATAAAATTGTAAATAAATGTTGGCATGTATTTATAATATAAACAGCATTATTAAAAGTGGTTTAAAGTTTCCAGTGTAGTGCAGTGATTGAAGTAATGGTTAGAGGAGGATAGTGGGTGGGGTGGCTAACTAACTAAGTTTGCTGATCAGATTAACTGCCCAAAGGAAGAAACTATTAAAATGGCATGAAGTTTTTGTTCTAGTAGCCCTATCGCACTTTCCAGCAGGGAGCTTTAAGAAAAGGTCATTTACAGGGTGGATAGGTCTGCAATGATTTTTCCTACATACTTCTTTGTCCTGGGCTTGCACAAGTCCTGCAGTGAAGGTAGACTGCAGCCAATTACCTTTACAGCTGTCCTAACCGTTTGCTGTACATTTCACATATCCTGAGAGAATGCTGCACCAAATCAGAAGGTAATACTCGTGCCCAGTTGCTGAGGAACACAAACCTCTGGAAGAGCACTGGAAATTACAAAACAATATTACTTAAAGAGTTCATTGCTCTGATACGTCATAGCCATCTAGCAGTCAAAATCCACTGGGAAATACCTGAGAGGGATATCAGCTTTGAAGACCAAAGTTGGGTCATGATTTAGTTTATACAAAAGACTGTTGTATTACCTTTATATATGATTTTCCATTATCCTTCAGCATAGCTGCTCTCCAAGTCAACAAGCGAGCACTCTCCAGCGCCAGGCCCATGTCAGCCAATTTGAACTGTAAGCAATATAAAATAAACGTCACCAGCATCAATTATTCAAAGATATTTCTTTGTTTTAAATCTAAAGTATTGTTCTTGTAGGTCTATAAAAGTGCGCTTGAGCCTAATCGGACTGGGCTCAAGCCTGGAATTTCAGTTATGAATTATTCAATAAAATTACATGCTATTCCTAAAAGAGCAAAGGGTCACAGTTATACAGACAAAATGCTGGAGGAACTCAGCAGGTCAGGCAGCATCTATGGAGAGGAGTAAACAGCTAATTGGAGGCATTTCTAATCACAGTATGAGGGAAGTGTGATGATGCCATTTGGCCCAATGACTTGTTCTCTGGTGGGGGAGGGCTATCTAACTATGTCAGTAAGAGGCTCTTTTCGAAATTCATGCAATGTTTTTAGCTTTGCATATTTATCCATGTCCATTTTGAATTATAGTTCTGTACCTACATTCCACCTTCCCTTCAGACAATATGATCCAAATCATAACTGGCTAAAAAAAAGTGTTTCCATGTGTTACTTGTCTGGAACACATCTTCCATTTTTTAAAAAACTCTAGTGAACCCAATGAGAGTTTTGAGCATCAAATTTCATCACGATCTCTACTGCTCTAAGGAAACCAGCTTGAGTTTTGATGACTTAATTTTGTCCCTCCTGGTGCTGTGCTTTTCTGCACCTTTACTAATAACTTTCCTATTGCAAGGGCCCCAAAATTGAATGCAATAGTTTTGAGAGGGATAATAAATCAGCCAGGATGAAATGACAGAGAAGACTCGATGGGTCAATGGGCCTAACTCTGTCCCTATGCCTATGGCCCAATTATTTTAGACTTTTAAACAATCAGCATAATTTCCCTCCTCTTAATAACACATTACTTGTATTAATTAAAAAATGCTCATTTTTTCCAGAAGCCTCCTCAATATGTCCCAAAATCTTCAAATATTTGAATATAACGACCTTCAGGTTTTTACGTTCTTGTGTCCTTTTTAAAACTATGCTTTTCATTTTATTTTGCCTTGCCTCATACTTCCTATAAAAATACAACACTTCATATTGCTCTGGATTAAATTTTGTCTGCAGTGTTTCAACTAAATGCATCATTCCAATATCCTTCTGAAGTTCACCATTACTTTCTTCATATTATTTTTTAAGAGGTTTCCAACATTTGAAAACATTGATTTTTGTAGAGAAGAGCTGGTCCATTGTTGCCTGGATGGCAATCCAGTCTAAGTGCGTGCCATTGTTTTGAGGAAGACATAGCTAACACTGGAAAAGCAACAAATACAGTACATAATTGCTTCAGTTTTTACAATAGAGAACTTAAAGTAAATTCTGCAAGTAAACCTCATTTAGGGTTTACTGAACACCACATTTTGAAAACTTTCTGAACAATTTTGGACAGTGAGGGAGACAGACATTTCTGTTTCTCCAAGTTGACATTTCTGTTTCTCCAAGTTGCTATTTCCATGAAACTTTACCTCTAAAAACTCAACATCATCAAGGACAAAGCGACCAGCTTGATTGTCAACCCATCAATCAATGACTACGGGTACATGGTAGTACCAAGGGCCGCCATCTACAAGATGTATTGTGGTTACTCCCCGAGGCTACACTGGTTGTAGCTTCCAAACCTGCAACCTCTAATATCAAGAAAAATAAGGACAGCAGGTGTGTGAAACAGCACCAGAAGTAGGATCCCTCCAACTTGCACACTATCCTGATTTGGAAATTATATTACTCCTTCATTGTCATATCTGGAATTATCTATCCAACAGCATTGTGGGAGCATCTTTACCAGAAGACTGCAGTGGTTCAAGACATTGGCTCACCACCAACTTCTCAAGGGCAATTGGGGATGGGCAATAATAGCTGGATTTACCAGCAAAGTTCATATAACAAACAATGAATTCAAGATATTTGGAAATCTGTATATCAAACCAATAAAACAGTTACTCTTGTAACCATTCCCTACTTACCTTCCCTCACCACACCCCAAGTTGCTCATAATTAAATTCTGTGTTAATGTAATCTCCTTAAGTGAATATCTGTAGTTTAATCAAAAGCAGGTTTAATGATCACTGGCAAATGTTGCCATCATTATCATCCATCAGCATGATGGAAGAAGGGATATGGAACACTTAACTTCTGCAGAAACTGCATTCATACCACTTATACAATTAGTGCAGTGTTATCTACAAGAGCTCCCACCATAGTATAAAAGACAAGTGAGTGAGCTTCCTTGGGGAAAGTGGAGCTCAGTTTACCTGTATAGCCTGGAGTTTGGAAATAGGTGAACCAAATGCCATTCTTTTCTCTGCATAGTCCACAGCACAGTCGAGGGCTGCACTTGCAATTCCAAGAGCTTGGGAGGCAATACCAATCCGACCTGCATCCAGTGTTTGCTGAAAGGCAAAATGCAAAAACATCAAAACTAAAAACATTGTTATACATTTCTGTACAAGGAACAAGATACTCTATGTTGAGCCGGAGCATAACCACCTTTAGCCAGCAGTTCTACAGAGAATCATTCTCACAAACACAAGAGATTTTGTAGGTGCTGGAAATCCAGAGCAATACACACAAAATGCTGGAGCAACTCAGCAGTCAGGAAGCATCTATGGAGAAGAAAAAACAGTCGAGTGTCAGTTTTTTTTTTCTCCTTTTCTCAGAACTGGAAAGGGAGAAGAAGCTAGAATAAGAAGTTGGGAGATGGGAAGGAGTACAAGCTGTCAGGTGAGAGGCATTGATCGTGTGGATAGTCAGAGGCTTTTTCCCAGGGCTGAAATGGCTACCACAAGAAGACACAGTTTAAGGTGCTGGGGAGTAGGTACAGAGATGTCATGGGTAAGTTTTTTACGCAGAGAGTGGTGAATGCGTGGAATGGGCTGCCGGCAATGGTGGTGGAGGCGGATACGATAGGGTCTTTTAAGAGACTTTTGGATAGGTACATGGAGTTTAGAAAAATACAGAGCTATAGGTAAGCCTAGTAATTTCTAAGGTAGGGACATGTTTGGCACAACTTTGTGGGCCAAAGGGCCTGTATTGTGCTGTAGGTTTTCTATGTTTCTATGTTATAAGTGAAACCAGGAGGGGGGGTGGGGGGAAGTGAGAAACCAGGAGGTAAAAGGTGGAAAAGGTACAGGGCTGAAGAAGAAGAAGAAATCTGATAGGAGAGAAGAGTGGACCATGGGAGACAGAGGAGGAGCAGGAGGAGGAGGAGAGGCACCAGAGAAAGGTGATGGGTGGGGTAAGAAGGAGCCGTAACAGGAAATGGAAAAAAAGAGGAGGAAGGGGAAGAAATCACTGGATGTTAGAGAAATGTATGTTCATGCCAAAATATCGATGGAAAACGACCTGCTGCTGCTCCATCCTCAGGGTGATCTCATCATTACTGTTGAGGAGACCATGGACAGACATGTTAGAATGGGAATGGGAAGTCAGATCAAAATGGGTGGGCACTGGAAAATCTTGCCTTTTATGGTGGATGGAGCAAAAGTGCTCGACGAAGTGGTGCCTCAATCTACGACGGGGCTCTCCAAGAGCCTGATGGTTGAGGGGTAGTAACTATTCTTGTACCTGGTGGTGTGAGTCCTGAGACACCTGTACTCACTTGATAGCAGCAGTGAGAAAAAAAACATGACCTCAATGGTGAGGATCTTTGATGATGGATGCTGCTTTCATATGACAGTATTTCACGTAGAGGTGCTCAATGGTTGGGGGGGGGGGGTTTACCCATGATGTACTGGGCCAATTTCACTACCTTTTGTAGGATTTTCCATTCCACCACACTGATGCTCCCATACCAGGCTGTGATGCAGCCAGTCAATATACCCACTCTTCACTACACATCTATAGAAGTTTGTCAAAGTTTTTGATGTCATCCTGAATCTCCACAGACTTCTAAAGAAAAAGTGTCATGCTTTCATTGCAATTTTGTTTATATGATTATGGAATTTCCTCACAAGTTGCAGAAGTTTCTCTTTCTGCTATTTAAATGCATGCAAATGTTCCTTACCTTTTGAGGTTAAATTCATGATACCTGATCAAGATCATACTTTTACCAGTTCACAATCAAAAGATGAAATAATACAGATTCATGAGCAAAGACATATTTCAGTGACATTAGTTCAATAATACAAGAATAGGTCAGAGCTTGCAAACCAAAGCTATGATATTTGTTGCTGTCTTTGAGTCAGAATATTCACATATAACAGAATAAATGAAAAGTCACACTTTTACAATGGGCAGAAAATAATTAACTGCAACAGTATTTCAGTTCTTCCATGCTCTTTCCCTAGACACCTATTAAAATATTGACCTCATCCTGGACATGCTTCCATAAGCACTGATCTTCATGTAACACATTCAGATAGTTGCTATTAAAAAGTGAGGAATATTAATGAGTCTCAACAGGCTGTTTGACTCCAGGAAAAAGCATCAAAAATAATACAATAAGATCCACTGGGACCATTTATGAGGTTATACCTGTGTACATATGTAATTCAACATCTTGTAGAGAATTTGAAACAGGAAAATACAGTTAAAAATAATCTGAGAAACATTCATCAAATCTATAGCTAAAAATATTTTACAGAACTTGTAATCTTCAAAGCATTAAAAGTATACAAAAAGAAAGAATTATAGTCATTTCAAACTCTTGTTTTGATCTGAAAACTGACTGTTAGACATATGTTTAAATTTGCAAACCTCTCTCCCTAAACACTAATTAAACATAGGTTGGCCCCAGAATGTGCTTACTTATAGGAATTAAACTATGCAGCAGTAAAAAGCTTGGCCAAATCCACCACAGCAATTGAAAATACACAGGTCCATTAAATAGGATAATACTCCTGTTGTTACAAGAGAACATCCAATTTATTACAAGATTCTCTAGTATTGTATAAATCTATCTTCTGAACCTCAGTTACATAGAACAATTGAGCAATTTATTGAAGGACATTTATCAAAATAAGAAAGGGGAAAATAAAACAGAAAGTAATTTACTTAATACAGTGGATTTTGGCTAATTGGTACACAAAAGGACCGGTACATTTTGGCCCAATTAGCCAAAGTTTCAAGGAAATAGTGGAAAAGTGTTAAAAAGACAAACTACCATTTAACTACAGTACCTATAAAAAGCATTCACCCGCACCCTCCCCCAGAAGTTGTCATGTTTTATTGTTTTACAACATTGAATCACAGTGGATTTATTTTGGCTTCCTTTGACATTGATCAACCGAAAACAATTCTTAGTTAAAGATGTTTTTGGAGACCTGTGTGCAGTCAAGGTGTTTCAATCGATTGTAGTAAAAATACACCTGTATCTGGAAGGTCCAACTGCTGGTGAGTTAGTAGCCTGGCAAAAACTACGCCATTAAGACAAAAGAACTCTCCAAGCAACTCTGCAAAAAGGTTATTGAAAAGCATAAGTCAGGAGATGGACACAAGAACATTTCCAAGTCACTGATTAGTTCTTGGAGTACAGTTAAGTCGATCATCAAGAAATGGAAAGAATATGACACAGCTCTAAGTTTGCCTAGAGCAGGCTGTCCTCAAAAACTTAGTGACCATGCAAGAAGGAGACTAGAGAGGGAAGCCACCAAGAAACCTATGACAACTCTGGAGGAGTTACAAGCTTCAGTGGCTGACATGGGAGAAACTGCGCATACAACACTGTTGCCTGGGTGCTTCACCAGTCACAGCTTTATGGGAGAGTGGCAATGAGAAAGCCACTGTTGAAAAAAAACTTACATGAAATCTTGGCTAGAGTTTGCCAGAAGGCATGTGGGAGACTCTGAAGTCAGCTGGAAAAAGGCTTTATGGTCTGTTAAAACAAAATTGAGGTTTTTGGCTATCAGACTAAATGTTATTTTTGGCGTACGCCACACACTGCACATCATCAAAAACACACCATCCCTACCGTGAAGCATGGTGGTGGCTGCATCATGCTTTGGGGATATTTCACTGCAACAGGCCCTGGAAGGTTTGTGAAAATAGAAAGTAAAATGAACGCAGTAAAATCCAGGGAAGCCCTGGAGGAAAAACTGTAGTCTACAAGAGAGCTGCGACTTGTTTTTTTGCGAGGCAAAGACCCCAAGCATAAAGCCAAAGCTACACAGGAATGGCTTAAGAACAACAAAGTTAATATTCTAGAGTGGCCAAGTCAGAGTCCAGATCTCAATCCAATTGAGAATTTGTGACTGGACTTGAAAAGGGTTTTTCACTCATGATCCCCATGCAATCTGACAGAGATTGAGAAAAATTGCAAAGTCCACATGTGCAAAGCTGATAGGTACCTTGTGGTTGTAATTGCTGCCAAAGCTGCATCAACTATATACTGACTTGAAGGGATAAATTCTTATGTAATCAATTAGTTTGTGTTTTATATTTGTAATTAATTTAGGTCACTTTGTAGAGATCTGTTTCACTTTGACATGAAGGAGCCTTTTTCTGTTGATCAGTGTCAAAAAAGCCTAATTAAATCCACTGTGATTCAATGTTGTAAAACAATCAACATGAAAACTTCTGTGGAGGGGGGGGGAATACTTTTTATAGCATCAATTATGAAACTAACAATTTATGAAAGTATCAATTTATGTATTTTACTGATATGCAGAACAAATTAGAGCATTACTAATATCTCTACAGTACTATAAAACTGCATATTAGTTCCTAATAGTTATTGATGGAGAAATTCATCTGCTATGTTATCATTGACTGTAAATGAACAATATCAGTGCAGTCACCTAGTGCAGATAATGGGCTGCCTTCAAACAATGCTTAAGATGACTGCATCCTCCAAATCTTCATTTTCATTGTGCCATTCAAGATGATTGCTGATCCCTTCAAATTCTTCATAATTCTTAACTTGGTGAAGTAGTGAAATCATTTCATTTCAAACCTGGCCTTTTCTGGTATCTCCAATTCTGAATGTTTGAAATTGCAGTGAGCAAAACAACTCCAAATTGTTTTATTGCTTGTTTCTCACTAACTATCAGTGACTGAAGTCAAGCATTTTGAAGAGAAATACATGCGACTGATGCTACGTCAAAACTGATTGCTTTAAGCACTGAGTAGAGTCCAATGGCCACGCAACTGCATGCGACTAATGCTAGTTAGAAACTGTTTGACAATAGTCTTCTTCCCCAATTCAGAGGCATAGTCCCCAAATTAAGAAAGGGAATCTATGCTATTTAATCAATTCAGCTTTTGTTCTTTAGGAGCTGTGCTAAATGAATGGCTGCCCCTACTAACCGAAGGTCTAATTAACCGGAAACCACTGTACTTAAAAGTAGTAGATACAGCCCAGTCCATCACACAAAAAGCCTTTGCCCACCATCAAGCACATCTACAGGGAGTGTTGCTGCAAGAAAGCAGCATCCATCTTCAAGGATACCAGCATCCAAGCCATGCTCTACTCTTGCTGCTGTCATCAGAAAGGATGTACAGGAGTCTCAGGTCCCACACCACCAGGTTCAGAAAAAGCTAAAATGCCTCAAGCATTAGGTTCTTGAACCAGAAGGGATAACTTCATTCAATTTTACTCACCCCCAACACTGAGCTGATTCCAACCTATGGACTTACTTTCAAGGACTCTACAGCTCATGTTCTGGATATTTATTGTTTATTTATTAGTAATATTTTTTCTCTTATTGTATTTGCAGCTTGTTGTCCTTCATACATTGGTTGTTTGTCTTTGTTGTGTTCAGTATTTCATTGACTCTGTTGTGTTTATTTATATATACTGCAAATGCCTGCAAGAAAATGAATCTCAGGGTAGTATATGATGACACACATGTACTTTGTTAACAAATTTACTTTGTACTGAAGTCTACAATATTCACTTATTATGCAGGTCATCTCCAAGCAAGGATTTCTAGAATTAGTTGGCAGCTGTACCTGAAAAAAGTCAAGTGCTCAGTTTCAATAAAACATAGTATAATACATGGCATGGTAACAATACATAATTTAGATTCTAAATTATTGTATCTTATGTACCTTGAATTTTATGTTTGCCTATTAATTCATGTAATTTTATTTTCAGACTAGTTTGCCAAATACTGCAATGGGCTTACATTTAAATATGCCTCAACTTTTGAAACATTCACATTATTAAATATCTTAATATATAATCTTAGAGAGAAAAATAAACTAATTTAGAACAGATTAAACATGAGATAACTCGACTGCAAAATTTACTTCCATGTGTGTATTGGTTGTGTATACTGGTTCCAATCTGATGCATCAAAAGGCACATTTGTGGTGCATACCTCACTGGACTCACATTAGCGAGGGTGTTAAGGCATGTATGCCTAACACAGAAACCAAACACTCCACATTGATTTGGTACCGCAGCTGTATTTTGGCATTTAGGATTTCAGCTAAAACCATAGTTTAACTTTGCACAACTGAATATGTAATGCAACTTGAGGGACTGCTCACCAGTTCAATTTTTACAGATTATTAAGTGCCTGCTGGTTAACTTTTAACTGATGTCAATTGATCTTTGCTATGACTGTACAACTGTTTTGCGTTTTCTAGAGGGAATTCCATGCGAGGCGGTGAAGAATGCTGTTCTGACTTCAAAGCTTTTATACAAACCAGATGAAACTGGACTTGCTTGCAGTAGTAGTTAAATCCCTCATGAGCAGTGAACCGGGAGGGTGAGCAGACATCCAAAGTAGGACAAATTTCAAAGACAGAGCAGAAGACTTCTCAGCAGGGGCTTTTATTTATTCAAGGTGTTCAGACACCAGTTCTATCTGAACCTCAGTGAAAAGATATTGCTTGAGTAAGACACCATCACTAAAAGTGTTATTGCCAATATACCTGGCATCTCATATCAAGGTGATAATGATATTGCCAGCAGCTGCTAATGTGCCTGTGACCATGAACTTTTCAAGATTGGGTCCTTTGATACTGGAGTTGGAGACAATTCCTGCATCTTACTGTATGCCTTCCAATGTTGTGGAAGACAGGTAAACGGCATCCTCTATTCGGAGACTGTGCTTCATTCTCTCCTGTCGGAAAGCAGCAGATGGAGCTACCACATGATTTTGTGAGGACTGGTCCAGGTGCTAATTAGTGTGTTCATATCACTGGCAGGCACGGCATGCCAACTCCTGAGAAGCACCACAAATCTAAACAGATTCCAATCCCCTCATGTCCATCTGGCGGATGATTGTGCACGTGATGCATCATGTACATCGTGGAGGTGCAAAGGGGCTTGGGATTCCCTAAAGGTTAACTTGAAAGTTGAGTCAGTAGTAAAAATGCAACATTAGAATTTACTTCAAGAGGACTAGAATGTAAAAATATTGATATAATGCAGTTTTGGGACCCACATCTAAGAAGGGATGTGCTGGCATTGGTGAGGGATCAGAGGTGATTTTACACAAATGATCCTGCAAATGAAAGGGTTCATGTGTGAGGAGCATTTAATGGCTCCAGGCCTGCACTCACTAGAGTTTAGAACAAAGACACATCATTGAAACATAACAAATATAGAAATGCCCAGGTAGAGTGTATGTATAGAGGATGTTTCTAATAATGACAGGGTCTAGGACCAGAGGGCACAACTGCAGAATACAAGGGCACCCTTTAGAACAGAGGTGAGAAAGAATTCCTTTAGCCAGAGGGTGGTGAATCTGTGGATTCCATTGACACAGATGGCTGTGGATGCCAGGTCATTGGGTATATTTAAAGCTGAGGCTGATGAGTTCTTAATTAGTAGGAATGTCAAAGGCCATGGGAAAACGGCAGGAAAATGGGGTTGAGAGAGATGATAACTCAAATGGCAGACTAGACTCAAAGGCCCAAATAGTCTAATTCTGCTTCTATGTCTTACGGTTTTATGTCATGATGTTTTGGTTCTACAGCACACTACTTCAGGGACCCCAACAAACTGACAGCTATCTATTGAGCAACAAAGACATTCATTGATAGCACATCCTAGGACTTTGATGCACAATCCATTTGAGTGGCATTACACCATTAAAAGCCACCTTGACACATAAAATTTTGTAAAGTGTACCGCTAGTATGCTGAAGCAATACCTTCTCTGCTTCAACTAATTTGGAAGAGCTAGTTGACTTGCAATTGATCAAAACTAAATCCAGGCTTAATTAAACACTTCCTTGACAACAGAGATTATAATGCTCCTCTAGGTTGTTTTCCAACTGAGGCAAGTCCCATTACACACTTACTCCCTATAATTTGCTCTCCAATCAGCTCAGGCTATGATCATGACCTCCCAATCTCTCGATTTTCCCAGGCCTCAGCTTCTTGACTCCTTGTTCTCTCCATCTCCAACATTACCTACTATCACATTTTAAATGCCTCGATCCTGCTTCAGCCCTTTGTTACTTCCAGACCTTGCTACTTCATGTTTTCTTGCCTGATCTCCCTTCTTGCAGCTTTCCTGGACCAGAGCTTTTCATGACCCATACCAGTGATTTAGCTGAGAGGATAAAATTTCATCTTTCTAGGTTTGCTAATTATATAAAATTAGGTGGGTTGCAAGAATGGAGAAAGATATAAAGAGGCTTCAGAGTGATGCTGACAGCTGGATGAATGTGTGAGAACAGCATGGGGGGAATGTAATGTGGAAAACTTGAGGGCATCTACTTTGGTACACAGAGAAAATTTTAATATTTGTGAAATAGTAAGTGACCGAGGAGTGTTGATGTTCAAAGGGATCTTGGAGTGTTTATATAAAAGTCACTGAAGGTTAACATACCACTAAGGTTCACTTGTATGTTGCCAGGGATGGCTGGCTTGGCACTTAAGACTAGGCTTGCATTTTCTAGAGATTAGAAGAATGAGATGTGATCTCATTAAACCTCCCAAAATTCTCAAAGGGCTCAACAGGCTAGATGCAAGGGGAGCATTGGAGGTGAGTGTTTCACCTGAATGAGCTGACTGAGGAGTCTAGGGCAGTGGACATAGTTTGAGACTAAGGGAAAGACCATTTAGGACTTTGATGAGAAGAATTTACTTTGCTCAGAAGTTGATGAACCTTTGAACTTCTCTACTAGGTGCAACTATGGAAACTTCAGTCAGATGGTAATAGATTCCTAGGCAAGCAATTTATGAAAATTGGGGTTGGGGGAAATTGTTGAAGAGAAGAGCTGGGGTACAATATCAGCCATGATTTTGATGATGATGGAGCAGGTTCAAAGGACCTGAGGGCCTACCTATACTCCTTCTTATCCACTATTGTTTATATACTTAGGATCTTGTCAACTTTCTTGTCAGAACCTCTTTTTTCCTTTCACTCTTTGCTTGCAAACTACATCAGTTCCCTACCTGGTAACATTTTTTTTTAAGATATTTTGAACAGCTTTTAATTATCTACTAGATAACTACCTGGTAACATTCAAATATAAAATCTACAGTCACACGTTCATATTACTGCTAAACCTCCCCTTTTCCCTTCTTCAGCTCTAAAAACCTCCAAGAATGGCAATCCTCCAATCCCAACATCTAATGCACATCTAGCTTTCTTTAATCCACTGTTGATGGTCTACCTTCATTAATAAACTCCTAAGCTCTAGAATTAACTGGCAAACCTCCCCAGTTCTCCACTAACCTCTCCAATACTTTAAAAAGTCCTCAAGCCAACTAGACTTCTTTGGTGTCAAAATTTTATTCTATCACTTTCCAAAACTGATGAAGAATGTACAGGAATATAAACAGTAAAATAAAGTACAAAGTAAGAGCTCACTATACATTAACTGGGCATTCAGCAGATAAATGCAATATGCTGCTCTAAGGCTACAGACCTGCACTGATCAGAGATTGTTGAAAGCACTCATTAACGAATCTTGCTGAGATGAGCCTCAAAATAAAACATGAATTTGTATCGGAAACTGGGCATAATATCAAAGAACAAACATCTTTGTTAGGACCGCACAGTGATACAGCTAGTAGAGCTGGAGTTCATTGCTCTGGTGATCCAAGTTCAATGCTGACCTTAAGAACTTTTCATGTAGAGTTTGTGAATTCAATGTAATTGCAGGGACTTGTAAGACAGTAAGACATAGGAGCAGAATTAGGTCATTTGGTTTATCGAGTCTGCTCCATCATTTGATCATGGCTGATTTATTATCCCTCTCAACTCCATTCTCCTGCCTTATCCCCAAATAGCTTTACGAATCAATAGCTTACTAATCAAGAAGCTATCAACCACACCTTTAAATATTCCCAACTACTTGGCCTCCACAACTGTCTGTGGCAATAAATTCAACAGATCCACCATCTGCTGGCTAAAGAAAAACAACTTCCTCATCTCTGTTCTAAAGGGACATCCTTTTATTCTAAAGCTGTGCTCTCTGGTCCAAGACTCCCTCACTATTGAGAACATCCTCTCAACATCCATGCAATCTAGTTGTTCCCCACAACCCGGTGCTCTGGTTTCCTCTCATATCCCAAAAATGTGTGGGTTGATTGTTCAGCTGACTATTGAAAATTGCCTCTAATGCATGAAAGGTTCTGAGAGGTGTTGATGGGAATATGGGCAAAGTAAAATGGGATTAGTGTAGGGTGAGCGTGCGTGGGTGCTTGATTGGTGCTGTGGACTTGCTGAGCTGAAAGGGCTATTTCCCCACTGTATGACTACATTCATACAACAGCCTTGCAAACGGTAATATCATTACGTGCTTCAGAAAGGCACAGGCTTATGCTATGTGTTAAAACAATGGTGGGCCTAACAGCATGCTATGCTGTTATGGAAATTTAAAAACTAAATGTGGAAATGTGAAAACTACCATTGAACTACCCTGCTCCTTTACTGCTTCCATTCTAGCAGTATATTGCTGGTAGACTGCCATTAAATAACATGGAAGCATGAAGTGCCAGTTAGCCCTGGTACTCTCAGGGGTTCTGAATTTTTAAATGGTTGATTATTGTAATATCTCTCCTTTCTTTTTCCCATTACAACACTGGCATCAATGAAGGTCCTCCATCTCTGACAGCATTCATGACTTCTTACATGGTGTCCGTAGCTTCCTTTCGGTTGACTGTCAATCATGCAAGATCCGGGTGGAGACTCAGGAATATCGTTGCACCCAGATGTAGAAGAGTTCGACATTGCTGTTTCTGTAACAATTTTGTTTGACCAGTCAGAGTCGTTAGCCCAGAGCTGAACCCCCAAACCTGGAGGATTGGATTAGTCTGGCCTCTACCCTTTGACCTGTTTGGCATAGGTGACCCTACCAAGAGCCAAAACATAAAGCCCTGACTCCAGCCAACATAGTTTTCCGGGCCATTAAAGCATGCAAGCCTCCAAACCACAAGGTTGTGATCCTCTTGGAGGAATGTATTGTTTACTGTACTGGAAATTTCATTTTCATTTCTGGACATTCATGTGCTTCAATTTAAAACAATGTTAGGAGTTTTTTAATGCTGCCTGCTGGTTTAAATAATTCCAGTGCTTTCTGTTTTTATTTCAGCACTCACAAGTAAGTAATAAGTAATAAGTAGTAAGTCCCAGCTGATAAAAGTTTGCATAATTCTGCTTTAAAACACACAATGCAAGCTAAAAAAAAATACTGGCAGTCCTAGGTAACAAACGAGTTCCATTCTTACAATCATTATAAGTAGATTTTTCCAAAAGAATGAAAATACACAAAAGTTAATCAATATGGTAATCTTGCCTCTAGAATATTGTAATGAAAGGCATCAAAACCACATAAAAGACTGATAAGAACGAACAATTATTAAAAGTGGAGAGAAAGAGGAAACTAGCTCTTCTATTTGTAAGAATAAACATATGTACAGTGCCAGACTTCCGAATTTAATAATATTATGGGAGCTCGTTCAAATGTAGGGGTATCTATAAGTCAGGCTTTCATCACCCGGGAATGGCCTGTAATGTGATTTCTGCATTCATTGTGATTTTCTTTTTTATTTGAACATTGGTTGTTTGTCAGTCCTTATGCATAGTTTTTCATAAGTTCTACTACTGAATTTTTTTTGTAAGTGCCTGTAAGAAAATGAATTTCAATGTAGCACATGGTAACATGTACATATTTTGATAATACATTTGCTTTGAGCTCATTTTGGAAGTACTTTGTACAGGAACACAGAATTTAGCTGGTTCTGCTGCAGAGGGAAGAAATCCATGTTGAGGGTGTGGTAACACTGTGCAAAAGGAAAGTCAGTTTTCTGTACCAAAGGTTACTATAACATAATAGTATAAAAATGCAGGATAAGGGTTGATGGTTCAGAAACTCCTGAATACAGTAGTTGCCTTTGATAAAAACAGAACTAAAAATAATTCCTTTGGCCAAACTCTTTCTTTCCCTTCAAGCCCTGAGGTCACATGTAGAGTTGAACAGCATGGGCAAAATATCAAAGTAAACTAGCACCATTTACAACTGCAAACAATGAACCCAGTTTGTGAGAGTGCAGGGTAGCTGCTACAGAACGTTCAGTGATCCCCCTCCCCCAAACACCTTGAGCATACAAATTCTGCTCTGTGCTCTTTTTTTAATTCTCTTGGTTTTAGTACTGATGCTTGGGAATGGAAGCATTCATTGTTAAAATCCAGACTCCCAGATTATCTGTACCTTAGATGGACACAGAATAAATCTCAGTCTGCTTTTTATCAACCCCCGCCCCAGATGTTTTCTTTCTCCTTTTCCAACACAGCCATATTAGATCTGTTTGTCTGGCTCCTATAACAGTAAGGTCAGCATTGCACCACACACAACTGGCTTGCATATAAACATGAAAAAGGATCGAAATCCAACTGTCAACAACCATAGGGACATGCTCTGGCTCCGCAAAAGAGCAAGAAGTCCCATCTGTTGCATTAACACCTGCAGCTAACAGGCAGCTCCAATCTGCCTCTACGTCTCCTAAGCAGCAAAATTTCACTACAGGTTTGATGTGCTGGAATGGCAAATATGCCAGTCTTTGCAACATCAACAGCTGCCATTTACCTGCTACCTTAAATGTTATAAAACAACCCAAGGCGCTTCACAAGAACAAGGTCAAAGAAAATTTTACACGAAGCTATATTAGGAGTTATCAGGACCAATCAATAAAAAGTTACTGGGACTGATTTGGAGAAGTATCTTAAAAGGGAAGGTAAAAGAAATATATTCCGGGCAGCTGAGGCACAAGAGACTTCACGGTTAATGATGTATTTTCACATGGTCATTTTCTCAGTATCTTCTTTATTAACTGTTACGACTGTGCCCCAACTCTGAGGGGCCGAAGGGTACAAAGTAGCCCCCTCCTTTTTGAGAATCGCAAGATCGCTATTAATTCAGGTCTGGGACCCAGGAAATGAGAGAGACACACAGAATCCACAAGGGGTTTGGAATGTCCTGGCCCCTCAGCGATACAAAGCCACGGAAAATGGCCATTGTCTCTTGGAGACGGAATTGTGTATTGAGTACTGTACTATTTATTTGAAGTCCTCAGGGAATAACCAAAGTGGGCTGGTTGAGGGATGGCATCATTCCAACCTGATTGACATCTGAGACCCCGTGAGTAAGGATAAAAGAAGGTCTGGGGAACAACCCCTTTAGACGCACCAGGAGAAACGCTAGAAATCCCGTGACAGCGTTTAATAGCGACAGCCGGTGGAGGGCCCACGTGTGTCCTTTCCCATTGCCCAGGATTAAGGCCTTACCACAGAAGATGGCTTAGCTAAAGAAGAGATCACCACTGACAACATTTCGAAGGATCGACATCATAAAAAGGAAAACGGGCAAGTTCTAAAAATCCATCTCTCTCTCCAACCAAAAGCTGCAGCCTGAATGAACTTGAGTGACTTTTATATTTCCATCGGACAATACATTATCCCCTAGACAACGATAGAGCTTATTTCTTATTGATTATTATTATACCCGCACTTTTAGATTTAGTATTGACGATGTATATTATCTGTATGTTTGCATTGATATTATTTTTGTGTATTTTTACCAATAAATACTGTTGAAAATAGCACCATCAGACTTCAACGGACCTCTCTATCTTTGCTGGTAAGTTACCCAGTTACGGGGTATATAACATAACTCTCTAATATCCTGAAAAATAGTTTGACATTGTCACCTACCATCTTGAAATGAAACTTATTTTCAAACAAAATACCTGCTTTGAAACTTTCTATATTACACTGTTGTAAGGCACAATGCAATCCCAGCAGGTATGACACCATTAAAGCAAGAATTGTTACAAAGGCATACATGTTACATTCACTGCTGTAGGGAATTCAGAAGAAAAATCTTTAGCCAACAAGTGGTGAGACTGCATTTCTTGATAATGCAGGGAGAAGTGACTAGAATGCTCCACAAATATCAGTGCTAAGATCTCTGCTGTTTGTGATATACAATGCCTATAGAAAGTATTCACCCTCTTGGAAGTTTTCTTGTTTTTATTGTTTTACAGTATTGAATCACAGTGAATTTAATTTGGCTTTTTTGACACTGATCGACAGAAACATACTCTTTTGTGTCAAAGTCAAAACAGATCTCTACAAAGTGATCGAAATTAATTACAAGCATAAAACACAAAATAATTAATTGCATAATTTCTTACCCCCTTCAAGTCAGTGTTTAGTAGATGCACCCTTGACAGCAATTACAGCCCTGAGTCTGTGTGGATAGGTCTCTATCAGCTTTGCACATCTGAACACTGCAATTTTTCCCCATTCCTCTTTATAAAACTGCTCAAGCTCTGTCAGATTGCATGGGGATCATGAGTGAACAACCCTTTTCAACTCCAGCCACAAATTCTCAATTGGATTGAGGTCTGGATTCTGACTTGGCCATTCCAGGACATAAACTTTGTTGTTTTTAAACCATTCCTGTGTAGCTTTGGCTTTATGCTTGGGGTCATTGTCTTGCTGGAAAACAAATGCAATTCTCTTGCAGACTGCACCCGGTTTTCCTCCAGGATTTCCTTGGATTTTGCTACATTCATTTTACCCTCAACCTTCACAAGCCTTCCAGGGCCTGCTGCAGTGAAGCATCCCCAATGAATGATGCAGCCACCACAGTGCTTCACGGTAGGGATGGTGTGTTTTTTGATGATGTGCAGTGCTTTGCTTACGCCAAATATAGCGTTAATTCTGATGGCCGAAAATCTCAATTTTGGTTTCATCAGACCATAGAACCTTCTTCTAACTGATTTCAGAGTCTCTAACATGGCTTCTGGGAAACTCTAGCCAAGATTTCATGAGGTTTTTTTTCCAACAGTGGCTTTCTATTTGCCACTCTCTCATAAAGCTGCGACTGGTGAAGCACCTAGAGCACAATTGTTGTATGCACAGTCTCTATCTCAGCTTCTGAAGTCTGTATCTCCTGCAGTGGTGTCGTAGATCTCCTGGTGGGCTCCCTCAGTATTCCCCTTCTTGCACGGTCACTCAGTTTTTGAGGACAGCCTGCTCTAGGCAGATTTATAGCTGTGCCATAATTCTTACTATTTTCTGATAATTGACTTAATGGTACTCCAAGGGATATTCAGTGACTTGGAAATTTTCTTGTATCCAGCCCTGACTTGTGCTTTTCAAAGACCTTTTGTGGAGTTGCTTGGAGTGTTCTTTTGTCTTCAATGTATTATTAATATATTTAATATTATTAATATAATATTAATGGTAAGACTCTTGACAGTGTGGAGGATCTGAGAGGTTTTGGGGTCCGCATCCATAGGACACTCAAAGCTGCTGCGCAGGTTGTCAGTGCTGTTAAGAAGAACCGTGGGATTGAGTTCAGGAGCCATGAGGTAATGTTACAGCTATACGAGACTTTGGTCAGTCCCCGTTGGAGTACTGTGCTCAGTTCTGGTCGTCTCACCACAGGAAAGATGTAGACACCATAGAAAGGGTGCAGAGGAGATTTACAAGGATGTTGTGTGAATTGGAGGGTGTACCTTATGAGAACTGGTTGAGTGAACTTGGCTTTTTCGCCTTGGAGCGACAGAGGATGAGAGGTGACCTGATAGAGGTGTATAAGATGATGAGGTACATTGATCGTGTAGATACCTAGAGGGTTTTTCCCAGGGCTGAAATGGCTAACATGAAGGGTCATAGTTTTAAGGTGCTTGGGAAAAGGTACTGAGGGGATGTCAGGGGTAAGTTTTTCACACCAAGGGTGGTGTGTTCATGGAATGCACTGCCGGTGGCGGTGGTGGAGGCAGGTACAATAGAGACTTTTAAGAGCCTCTTAGATAGGTACGTGGAGCTTAGAAAAATAGAGGCCAATGCGCTAGGGAAATTCTAGGCTGTTTCTAGGCACACCATTGTGGGCCGAAGAATCTGTAAGGTGCTGTAAATTTCTGTGTTTTTTGATGTAGATTTTGCCAGGATACTGACTCACCAGCAGTTGGACCTTTCAGTTACAGGTGTATTTTTACTACAATCAATTGAAACACCTTGACTCCACACGGTTATCTCGTTTAACTAATTTTGTAACTTCTAAAACCAATTAGCTGCACCAGTGATAATTTGGTGTGTCATATTAAAGGGTATGGATACTTATGCAATCAATTAATTTGTGTTTTATATTTGTAATAAATTTAGATCATTCTGTATAGATCTGTTTTCACTTTGACAGGAAAAAGTCTTTTTCTGTTGATCAGTGACAAAAAAGCCAAATTAAATCTATTGTAAAACAATAAAACATGAAAACTTCCAAGTGGACGGGTGAATACTTTTTAATAGGCATTGTATGCAAAATAATGGACAAAAATATAAATAGGTTGCTTAGCAAGTTGTCAGACAACACAAAACTTGATCGGGGCTGCAGACAGTAAGGGCTGTCAAAGGAAATGGCAGGATGTAGTTGAGATACAGATATGATGGGAAAATTGCAGATAGACTTTAACTTGGACAAATATGAGATGTTGAATTTTAAGAGATCAAATGTAACATTCAAGATTGTCTATTGTCATTCTTCAGCACGTGAGCGTAAAGGAGAACAAAATATCAAAATAAGGGGAGAGGATACAGTTAATGGCAGGACCTGTAACAGTACTGATGTACAGTAAGTCCTTACCTTCCTGAAAATGGTACTGCTGGTAGATGGAGTGGGAATTTTGGCATTCATAACCAGGGGCATAGAGTATAAGAGTTAAGAAGGCATGCTGCAGTTGTACAAAGCTTTGATCAGGCCACACATGAAGTATTGCGCACAGTTCTGGTCACCCTATTACAGGAAGGATGTAAAGGCTCTCGAAAGAGTACAAAAGAGGTTTACTTGGATGCTGGACAGATTAGCTATAAGGAGAAGTTGAACGAACTTGGATTGCTTTGGAAGCTGGGGAGGACCTGTTGGAAGTTAATAAAATTATGCGAGGCATAAATAGGGTAGACAGCCAGGATCTTCTTCTTTGGGTAGAAATGTCAATTGCTCAAAGGCATAGTTTCAAGGTGAGAAGGGGAAAAGTTAATAGGCACATGCAGGCAAGTGCCAGGTGCTTGGAACACACTATCAGGGGTGATAATGGAAGCAGATGGCGTTCAAGAGGCTTTTAGATAGGCACATGAATATGCAGAGAATGGAAGAAAATGGATCATGTGCAGGCAGAAGGGATCAGTTTAATTTGGCACCATGCCCAACACAGACAAGATGGGCTAAAGGACCAGTTCCTATGTTCTATGTGCTAATAGATACATTTAAGAAAGGCTAAAAATATAGGAGTAGACTAACTGGCCTTTTAGGCCTATTTCACAGCATGAGACATACCCAAAAATGATGAGGCCTGCAGTGTGGTGAAGCTAAACACAGGACCAAACACTAACTAAACAGCAAAGACGCCACGCAATATGAAAAGTTAAACAATCTGACAACCAATCAGACTGAAGAACTGCAATCTTATCACATCTAATTGCAAAAGGTGATGGACAATTAAACAGTGAATAGGAGAACATCACCTTCCTTAACAACAGCAGGATCCTATATGCAACTGCTAACAATAAGGCTGAAACATTCACAATCAGTCAATCTTGTCTTGAAATCCCCACAATCACAGAAACCAGTCATCAACCAACTCAATTTTTTTTTGCAAGATACTACCAAACAGCGGAGGGCACAGGATTCAGCTAAGGCTATTGGATCAGAAAACACCTAAGGGTTGTACTGAATTCCAGTGCTCCAGAACTAGATGCTTTTTCTAGCCAAGCTGCTAACATCTACCTGACGATGTAGAAAATTGCCCAGGTATGCAGGACAAATCCAGACCAACCTGGTGAAAGCCCTGTTGATCAACTCACAATCATCAGTAAAATAATGGAAATTGCTAATGAGCTATCAAGCTCAATTATTCAACAGAATTCCAGTATTGATCAGTATTCAAAATTTATTTCTATTTCTACATAAACTGTATTTCTTTTAAATACAGTCGAGAATGTTTGGGCTTTGTTTAGATGATGGTAATGATTATAAACATTGTTAGTCTTTATTTAACAGATTCTTAGATCACATTTCACTTAGAAATTCTCTTGCATGAATTGAAACCATTCTTAACTACTGTTAATCCCAAGAGAAAAATAAAGAAAATATCCAATTGACTCCCCCCCCACCCCCCGCCCACCGCAATAAGGTGAAAAGACATGTTGAGTATTCTGACAGCCTGACAGTCTTTTAGAAGGATACAGGAAATATTAAATTACCAATGGGAAAAACAAGCTGCAGGGTATTTATGAAATATTCAATTTGAAGCCCAATAGGGAACAAAGATGAATAAGCAACTTCAAAACAAAATCAGTTCTAATGAATAATACTGCTTGTGATTAGAACAAATCTAAAACATCTCTACACACTTCACTTCATAGGCTGCTCTTGACCTCCTAATCTTCCATGCTAACAAGCCACATACCTGATTACCATAACTCATTTAATTACTTGGTAAAAATACCAGGACATTTGGCAATCATTCTTTCAAAACTAGAACATTTTCTCCATTCTATTATACACACATATTATGGAATAATGATTAATTCTTCAAGTTCAGGTTTATTAGCATCTCAACTGCACATACATACAGCCAAACGAAACAATGTCCTCCAGACCATAGTGCTCCCACACAACATATATATTACACAGTACAGAAACCAACATATTATACAATAAATAAGTTAATAAAATATAATTCAAAATACATGTAAAGTGTAACACAAGTATACAGTAAAGAGTAGAGGAAGCAGTTCACTGTCCTACTGATGAGACCTTGGTGGTGGCAGAGTATTCATTAGTCTTACCACCTGAGGGAAGTAGCTATTACCCCAGTCTGGCAGTCCTGCTTCTGATGCTTCTATACCTCCTTCCTGGTGGTAGTGGATCAAAGAGATTGTGGGATGGGTGGCAAGGGTCCAAATAAATGTCACAAGTAGGATACAAAAAGATCTTTTCAGAGATTCTTAGATAGGTACATGGAGCTTAGAAAAATAGAGGGCTCTATAGTAGGTTAAATTCCAGGCAGCTTCTAAAGTAGGTTACATGGTCAGCACAACATTGTGGGCCAAAGGGCCTGTAATGTGCTGTAGATTTCTATGTTCTAAATAGACAGGAGAGAGACCCTGATGAACCTCTCAGCAGTTTTTGCTGTCCTCTGTCAGAACTTGCGGTCCACTGCCTTACAGCTTCTGTACCACACAATGATGCAGCCAGACAGAACACTCTTGATGGTGCTCCTGTAGAAAGTTGTTAGAGTGGGAGTGGGGAGCCTTGTATGCCTCAATCTCCTCAAAAAGTGTAGATGTTTCTGTGCCTTCTTAAGTAGTGAGGAGATGCTGTGGGTCCATTATGTGCACACCAAGGAACTTTGTTCTCTTCATTCTCTTTACAGCAGAGCCATTGATGTGAAACAGAGAGAGGTCGACCTGTGCTTTCCTGAAATCCACAATCATCACTTTTGTCTTGTCCATGATGAGGCACAGGTTGTTGTTCCCATACCATTTGACAAACCTCTCCTCCTCCTCTCTGTAAGCCAATTCATCTTGATGGAAGACTCCAGTCATTCTGAGTTGGCAGCAGCATTTCAAGCTCCACCGTGCTGAGCACTGGTGCTCCTTGGATTGCGTGCTCAGTCCGCTGCTGACTCACGACTGCACAGCCAGATTCAGCTCAAACCACATCAAGTTTGCTGATGATGCTGCAGTGGTTAGCCTTGTCGGCAACAATTATGTTAATGACATGGCTAACAAAAATAGGTGAATACCAATACATGCCAGACTGACTCCCCACACCCTACTAATTTACCTCATTTAATTACGTAGTAATACCAACAAAAGATATTTATCTGCCTTTCCCACTTCTCTCACCACCCCATCCCCCTAACCCTTCCAATAAGAATAGAGATTGAATTCCTCTTAAAAAATCTCCTTTTTCACAAATGTGGCTTCCCTTCTTCTGTGGTTGATAAAGCACAGTACTGCATTTTTCACTCCTTCCTCAAAACAGAGATTTCAGGTAACCCTTACCTCTATGTTCTCCTCTCTCCTTCAGTGCTCTCAATTTTGCTCTCTTGCCCATATCCACTCCATTACCTTTTTTTGTCCTTCCTGCTTCAATATTTCACCCAAAATATCCCGCCACCCCCCCCCTGCACAAACTGGTCCCCCAATTTGCAATGTTAGCGTTCATTTTGAGAGGCCAAGAATATAAAAGCAAGGATGTAATGCTGAGGCTTTATAAGGAATTGGTCAGACTCCACTTCGAACATGGTGAGCAGTTTTGGGCTCCTCATCTTAGAAAGAATGTGCTGGCATTGGAGAGGGTCCAGAGCAGGTTCATGAGAATGATCCCGAATATGAAATGATTAATGCATGAGGAGCATTTGATGGCTTTGGGTCTATATGCGCGAGAGTCTCATTGAAACATATGAATATTGAAAGGCCTGGATAGAGTGGGTGTGGAGAGGAGATTTTCAATAGCAGGGGAGTCTAGGACCAGAGGGTGCAGCCTCAGAATACAATGACATCTCTTTAGAACAGAGTTGAGAAGGAATTTCTTTAGCCAGGAGGTGGTGAATCTGTTAAATCCATTGTCACAGGTGGCTCTGGAGGCCAAGTCATTGGGTAGATTTAAAGCAGAAGTTATGTTCTGATATGTCTAAAGCTTCTTGATTAGTATGGGCATCAAAAGTTATGGGAAGAAGGCAGGAGAATGGAGTTGAGATGTAAATCACATGATGAGCAGACTTGATGGGCTGAATGGCCTAATTCTACTCCCATGCCCTTCATCTCCCCTTTAATGTTTCCCATTATCAGATTCCAGCACTGGTAGCCTTGGTATTCTACCTTTCACCCTCTAGCAGGTCCCTCGACCTCTAACCTCTTGCGCCACCCACTCCCGTCAACCAGGTTCCATCTATCTTTTTAGTACTTGTTCCACCTATCACCTATCCCTTCTTGATCCACTTCCAGGCCCTTGCCTCACCCCACACCATTCACCTTTCCTGATGCACGGTCTCAACAACTCGTCAGCAACTCCCCCCACCCCACCATAAATGTTTCTCCAGCGTTTGCTTGTTCCAGATATTAACCTGCCACTCATTTATGTCAATCTGAAGAACGCCACAAAATGATGACCCACAGATGTTTCAAAGTGAATTTGTTGTGTAAGCTGCTTCAAGGTGATTCAATTTATGAACATATCATACAAGTGCAACTGTTTTACAAGTCAACTGAAGGTCAGATCTCCCATTCATCCATCATCTTATGCCTTAGTTTCCAAGGATGCCAAGATCAGTTCTATTTTGTCATATTTTGGGCATTCATTTTCTTACACTCTCCCATTAGAATTGTCTATTTGTACCAAATTCAGCAATAGCTCTGATTTTGCCATTTTCATTTCTTTTCAGCAGATGCCAATTTTTGTCATTTTAAAATTTCAGTTCAAATGATGGTATCAAATTAGTTATTTCTCATTTTTCTCATGAAGGTGCATAGATTTCACTGCAAGGCAGCTCTCATTCCTTTCAGCACCACAATTTTTATTTTCCTGAAACTTCAGCTATTAAATCAAGTCAAGTCACTTTTTATTGTCATTTCAACCATAACTGCTGGTACAGTACACAGTATTGTCTCTAATTAAGGCGAGTTGTTGTAATATAAAGGGTACAGTTTTACGGTGGTGGCTCAGAGACTCCTGGATGTTTGCATGAATCATTGAAGGTGGCAGATGAGGAAGTTAATCAAAAATATATTCAGATTCAAAGGCTTCAAAATCGAAACGCAGAGTACAAGTTACAAAGATACATTATAAAATATTTGGTGAGCCACAATTGAAAAGCATGTCCATTTCAGCTTTAAGAAATATGTGAAGATTTTGCAGAAAATACAGAATGCAATTATTAAAATATTTGAGAGACTTGCATCATGTCAAAGGAGAATCTGGGGCTGTTCTTATAAGAGACATGGTTGAGAGGAAACCATGTGTGTGATCTGGCCAGAGTTGATAGAGGTAAACCATTCTCATTTATTGGGAAAAACCAGAAGTTCTGCATGTCTGTGGGTTATGGATAGGAAGCAAAACTAACTGCATTGCTCTTGGGGGGAGCTAAAATTCTTTAAAGAAGCAAATTACTGCAATTATATAGTGCTTTGTTGAGACAAGATCTGAAATGCAATCCTGGTCTACTTACCTATAAATGGACATACTTGTTACTGAGGGATTGTCGTGAAGATTCATTATACTGGTTCTAGAAGAGATTATAATGAAGATTCATTATCATGGTTCTAGGGATGTCATAGGAGGATGGATTTAGCAGACTGTTTTTCTCCCTGATCTCTCAAATTCAGAACAATGAATGGGTACCTCATTGGGACAGACAATATCCTTAAAGGGCGTGATAGCATTTCCACTGGTTCAGGAGTCAAAAACTGAGAGTCACAGTCTAAAAATAAGAGGCGGGGCATTTAGTACTAAAATAAGTAGAAAATTTCTTCACAGAATGGGTGATGAATCTTTGGAATTCTCTGCTCTATAGGGCAAAGGAGGTGTAGTCAATATTTTATTCAAAACTGAGATCAATACATTAATGACTACTTAGAGGAATGAAGTCATATGGGAATAGGGCAGGAGAATGGTACAGAGATATATGATCTTGATTTTACTGAATGTTAGAGCAGGCTCAAGGGGCTGAATGGCTTATGATCCCATTACTTTTGTTCTGATGTGAGTAGCTTCTTTCTGTAAAGTTAGCATTCCATTTTGTGATTTAAAGAATGATAAAAAAATGAGGCACTGGTGGATCAGAAGTTATTAAACAGAGAAAATGAAAATACTTGAATAAAACAGTCCAGGATGCAAGCCGTAGAGGACTGGCTGAGCTGCCAAATTGGACCAGTGAACAATGGAAAAGTCAGACGTAGAGGTAAAAAACAGCTCTGTATTATAAACATTCAATGTGTTTATCTGATAATTTTGCAAAGTTTGAAGCTTTTCTGGCCTTTAAGAACGTGATAAAGATTTAGTGGAGCACAGGACAAATCCAGAAATGAAAGGACACAAAGTTCATTATTTAAATTCTGAGAGTGAAACTGACTTACCAACACTAGCAATCTAGAATACAGAAGCTGAAATAATGAGAATGGGGAAGATTTAAAGATGTAACAATTCACTGCTTGAGGAGGAAGAGAAATTAGGGTAACGATTCCCACAGCCATTTATCTGCAGAGCATGTTGCAGAACTTAGTAGAGATTTCTGAGGAATATGTGGCATACAGTGTAATTTACTAAATATGTTTCAGCCCGTAACATTTGGTAATATGAGATCAGAGAACTAGAAAAGGTCAGCTCTGTGGTGCAAAAAATATCACTGATTTTAAGATAATTTAAAGATAATCAATAAAGAAAATATTTATTAAGCATTCTAACCGCCAATCCATCAATTTACAAGACATGTCACTCAAGGACTTGGGCTATTTTTTTTTGCGTGACTATATGTTTACTGCTATGTGCTATCCATGCCTTGTGCTGTATGTGACTGTTGGTACTGTGTTTTGCACCTTGGCCCTGGAGGAACACTGTTTCATTTGGCTGTATTCATGGATATTCTTGTATAGTTGAATGACAATTGAACTTGACCTAAAGAGTGTAGTGAGTTAATATTCTAACAGTAGCTGTAAGCAAATGACACCCATTAAACTGGAGCTCCTCAGAGCTGAACAACAATCCAAAATTATTTTAGCCTCAAAAAATGTGTTTCTTCTGCCATCCTCCTTCATTTTGTTATCTTCAACTGATGTTTCTGAAGTAAACTAAATTGCAGGAACCCCAAGCAAACTGAGTGCTGGCTTAGATGTGGAAATCTTGGGATTATACGTTGACACATATTCTCTTCATTTTCTTTTACTTTGTAAAAGCTACCATACAAACATCACCCAATATTCCAGTCAGATCTAGATGCTCTTAGCTATAAAATCCAACATCGAAGAACAACATTGGTGGGACTTAGTTCCTAAATGATTGTTAACAGCAGGTGATACTCATTACATCGTACTTGGAAACATGCTCAAAACTTTGCTTTCTGGGCTCTCATTGTCTGTAGAATTTTGTCAATGTCAGTTAAAATTGAAAAGGCCCCATACCATATTTTATGTTAGATCATTCATGTTAGCAAATGATTAAGCACCTTAACTAAAGTGCTCTGATAAAATATAGAAAGAATACCACAACTGAAGGGCAGTGAATATTCAGATAACACTGACTAGAGTAAAATAATGTGGTTAGTTTACCCTTCAGGTTCATGGTTCACTGTTCAGAAACAAAATGGATGAAAGAAAAATAGAGGGTTACGGGGTAGTGTGGGTTTAGTACTTTTTTTTAAGGATATATGGGTTGGCACAACATCGAGGGCTGAAGGGCCTGTACTGTGCTGTAGTATTCTGGTGTCTAAAATGATTGGAACTCAGTGGGTGAGGCGACATCTATGGAGAGAAATGGAACAGTTGATGTTTCGGGTTATGACCCTTCATCAAGCTTGGCCCAATACCTCGACTGTCCACTTCCCTTCACAGATGTGGTCTGACTCACTGAGTTCCTCTTGTATTTAGTTCCTTTCTCCAAATTCCTGCATTAACTGGAATCTCGTGTCTCAATTTTACCAATTCAGAAAAATGTTAATATGTGCAATGACTATTAATCAAGCTTAGAATTACTTTTAAATGTTTTAATAACTGGTCACCCCTAGATCAATTAGTAACATGCATAAGTGAAAATCCTCAATGCTTTAAAACCTTCACCAATCCCACAATTTAAAAATATTGTGCTCCTTCAAATCTGCGCTCTCGCAGTGCAGATCACCAGTGGCAGCCGTATCCTTAGCTGCCAAGCTCTTCAATACTGGAACTCATCCTCTAAATCTTTCCCATCTTTAGGATGCTCCTTAAATTCTACTTCACCACGGTTTTTGTTATTTTTCTTCCTAATTCTTTTTATCCATTTGTGTCAGATTTTATCTCATAGCAACTATTTATACTTAAATATTTACAATTCCAAAAATGATCTAGAAAAATAATGACGGTTAACACTTAAAAGTACAAACTGCATGTACAGAGAAGGGCTAAATAGGAAATAGCATTCAGTGTGAAAATTACATTTAAAAATGCTAAGTTTGACATTTGAAACAGAGACAGCGATGCACAGATCAGTGAACAATCAGCTGAAGCATGCACTTCACTTTTCTCTTTGCACTGCTTACTGATCTGCTCTGTACTTCCAACTGCATCTTCTTTGGTTCTGCGTTAGACAATTATTCAAAGGATCACAGCACTGCTTCAGTTTTGAAAAAAAATCTTCTACCAGTTCGTGCAGCCGCAAGACTCAAGGAGATGTACGGCAATTTTAAATTTTAATTGTACCACTGAGCCTCCCATTGGTGTGTACAGCCAATAAACAACAAAGGCAGTACTAGCTGCATGCAAATATCACTGACATTTTCAATCAGCTGATGAGCAATAAGCCATGTAAGCTTTGAAAGCTGGTGGGAATATGGATTTCGACTGTAGGAATATGCAGTAAGCAGTATTGTATAGAAAGCACTGTCAGCTTGAAGACATTTGTGAATGAGACAAAAATGGAATGTATATCTCTGTAAGCTTTGGAATTACAAATGAATATCTAATGAAAAGGCAGATAGACTTGCATTTCACGAACAACTTCAGGACATCATTAAATGCTTTACAGCAAGCAGCACCGTGAAATAGGCACTGTTGTAATTTTGCAATTGTGACTGCCGATTTGTTCACAGCAAATTTTTAAAACAGTAATGTGATAATATTCAGGTTTATTTCAGAACAATGTCCATCGAGAGGTAAATGTTGTCCAAGTTTCTGGAACAGCTTGGCTGATCAAGTATCGTGAGATCACAACATCTTGAAGACTAGTCAGTGATTCAGTTTAACAACTCATCCAAAAGTCCAGCATCTCCAACCCCTGAAGCATTTTCAGTAGTACAAACGTAAACCTAGATTATTCTAAGCACTCTAGTTTCTGGAGTAACACTTGAACACACAATTTTCTGTAGGGTAATGAACAGTTGAGCCATATCCTCTTACAGTATACGAAAGCTACAGTGAACAGTTAGCCCTGACAGCAAATTCCAAATGCAGTGGATTCCGGTTAATTGAGCCATCAGTTAATTGGGGCAGCCGTTTATTTGGGACAACTCTTAAAGAACAAAACTAATCAAGAAAGTAGCCAGGATTCTCTTCCATTAATTGGGACACTATGCCACTTAATTAGGACAGGAGACTGTTGCTGAACTGGTTCTAACTAGCATCAGTCCCGTGTGCTTGGCCATTAGATGCTACACCATGCTTAGAGCGAACTGTTTTTAAAATGAATCAATTGCGTGTGCTTGTGTGTAAAAAGCAGTGATTTTTGTTACTGTTAATTGGTGAGAAATAAGCAGTAAGACGATTCTGAACTGTTTTGCTAACTGTGGTTTCAAACATTTGGGCTTGTAAATGCCAGAAATAGCTGGGAGTGAAAATGAAACAATTTTACTATTTCATCAAGTAAGGAAATACAAAGAATTTGAAGGTATCACCAATCATCTTGAATACTACAATGGAAATAGAAAATTAGAAGATATTGTATGAAGGCAGTCTATTATCAGTACTAGGTTTCTGCACTGATTTTGTTCGTTGGATACACTGGATGAATTCCTCCGTCGATAACTATTTGGAACTACTGTAGTTTTATACTACTGTAGTACTATAGTACTTCCTTAGAAGGTTGGCGTCATTCAATGTCTGTAGTGAGATGCTGAAGATGTTCTATAGGTCAGTTGTGGAGAGCGCCCTCTTCTTTGTGGTGGCGTGTTGGGGAGGAAGCATTAAGAAGAGGGACGCCTCACGTCTTAATAAGCTGGTAAGGAAGGCAGGCTCTGTTGTGGGCAAAGTACTGGAGAGTTTAACATCGGTAGCTGAGCGAAGGGCGCTGAGTAGGCTACGGTCAATTATGGATAACTCTGAACATCCTCTACATAGCACCATCCAGAGACAGAGAAGCAGTTTCAGTGACAGGTTACTATCGATGCAATGCTCCTCAGACAGGATGAAGAGGTCAATACTCCCCAATGCCATTAGGCTTTACAATTCTATCGCCAGGACTTAAGAACTTTTTAAAAGCTATTATTAATGCTTTTTGAGATAGTGATTTAGATGCATATCATATTTTTTTTACTGAGTTAAGTATTGTATGTAATTAGTTTTGCTACAACAAGTGTATGGGACATTGGAAAAAAGTTGAATTTCCCCATGGGGATGAATAAAGTATCTATCTATCTATAGGTAGTTTATAATTTGTTCTGTATTTCACTTAAATACATAATTTGTTACTCAGTTTGTCTTTTTCATACCTTTTTAACTTTCCATGAAACCAGCTAATTGGGACAGCAACTTAATTGAGCCAAAATGTACTGGTCCCAGTTAACCAGAAGAGTGTGAGTGTGTTTCTGCTTCTGCCTCGACCACTACTCTAGGCAATGCATTCCAGGCAACCACCACTCTCTGCGTAAAAACTTTCCCCTTTCATCTCCTTTGGAACTAACTCCTCTCATCTTAAACGCAAGCCCTCTGGTATTAGACATTTCAACACTTGGAGATATTGTCTGTGCACTCTTTTATGTCTCTCATAATCTTATAAACCTCTATCATATCTCCCCCAGCCTCCACCATTCCACAGAAAACAACCCAAGTTTGTCTAACCTCTTGTTAGAGAATGCACTCTCTATTCCAGGTAACATCTTGATAAACCTCTTCTTTATCCTATCCAAAGCCTGAACATCCTTTCTATAATGAGGCAACTAAAACTGTATGCAACACTCCAGATGCAGACTAATTAGTGTTTTATAAAGCTGAACATAACTTCCTAATTTTTGAACTCAATGCCTCGACTAATAAAAGCAAGCCTTCTTGACCACTCTATCAACCCGTGTAACCACTTTCAGGAAGATATGAACCTAGAATTCAAGATCCCTCTGCTCATCATCACTGTTCAGGTTTGTGCCTTTATCAATCTCTTTGTATTTGACCAACCAAGGTGCAACACTTGACATTTGGCCAGGTTGAGCTGTCCGCCATTCCTCTGTCCATTTCTGCACTTGATCTCTATCCTGCTGTAGTTTTGCCAATCTTCTGCGCTATTCACAGCACCACCAACCTTCACATCATGTGCAAACTTATTAACCAACCCATCTACAGTTTCATCCAGGTCACTTGTATACATCACAAACAGTAAAGATCCTAGTATTAACCCCTGTGGAACACAACTAATTACAGACCTCCAGCTAGGATAAGCCCCTTCAACCACTACCTTCTGTCTTCTCTGGGCAAGCCCAAATGGCCAAATCACCATCGTTCCCATGCATTGTAATCTTCTGGATGAGCTTCCCATGAGGGACCTCATCAAATGCCTTACTAAAATCCTTGTAGACAACATCCATAGCTCTATTTTCATCAATCACCATCGTCAATAAACTCAATCAATTTAGTAACACATGATTTGCCCTGTACAAAACCATGTTGGCTCTCCCTAGTTAGGCCGTGGTTTTCCAAATTTTCATAAATCCTGTCCCTAAGAATTCTATCCAGTAGCATCCCTTCTACCAATGTGGGGATCACCGGTATAGAGTTTCCAGATTTACTCCTATTCCCTTCCTGCCTAATGAAACAACATTCCTACTCGAAAGTCCTCCAGGACTTAGCCTCTCCCAATAACCCGGAGTATATCCCATCAGGTCTTGAGGATTTATTCACCATAATGCTCTTTAAGAGCCCTAGCAGTACCTTCTCCTTTACCTCAAAGTGCCCTAGCATATAAATACACTCAGCATCGAGCACCCCATCCTCCACATCTTTTTCCTTGGTAAATAAAGATATAAAGTACTCATTAATGACCTCACCCACATCCTCCACATCCAACCAAATGTTCCCCCTTTTACTCTTGAGTGGTTCCTCTTGCTCTTCGTGAATGCCTTGGGATCATTTTCAATCATACTTGCAAAGGACTTTTCATGGCCCCTCCTGGCTTGCCTAATTGCCTTGTTGAGTTCTTTTCTGGATTCTTTATACTCCTCAAGGGCACTGTTTGATTTTAGCTTCCTAAGCTTTACATACTCTCCTTTTTCTTCTTGACTGAATTCATCACTTCTTTCAACATTCAAGGTTCTCTTACCTTCACATCCTTGTTCTTCTTTCTTACTGAAACTTAATGGAATATCTATCTTATAATTTATAGTATATTTATATATTGTACTGTACTGCTGCCGCAAAACAATAGATTTCATAACATAAGTCAATGATAATAAACCTTACTCTGACTTACGGTTATGTACCCAAAGTTCTTAATTTCTGGTAGAGGAAACAGTTTCTCTCTATAATACCATATTGTGAGTATAATACAAAGACTTTCAACGTTTGCTCATTTAGGTACCCTAAAATACTTCAAATGGAGGAGCAAACTGCTTTGGAAATAAATAATCAGAACAGAAAATGTTTGAACTGCTCAGCAGCTCGAGTAACATCCATATAACCATAACAGCACGGAAATAGGCCATCTCGGCACTTCTAGTCCATGCCGAATGCTTACTCTCACCTAGTCCCACCGACCTGCACTCAGCCCATAACCCTCCATTCCTTTCCTGTCCATATACCTATCCCATTTTTTAAAAAATGACAATATCGAACCTGCCTCTATCACTTTTACTGGAAGCTCGTTCCACACAGCTACCACTCTCTGAGTAAAGAAGTTCCCCCTTGTGTTACCCCTAAACTTTTGCCCCTTAACTCTCAATTCATGTCCTCTTGTTTGAAACTCCCCTACTCTCAATGGAAAAAGCCTATCCACATCAACTCTATCTATCCCCCTCATAATTTTAAATACCTCTATCAAGTCCCCCCTCAACCTTCTACGCTCCAAAGAATAAAGACCTAACTTATTCAACCTTTCTCTGTAACTTAGGTGCTGAAACCCAGGTAACATTCTAGTAAATCTCCTCTGTACTCTCTCTATTTTGTTGACATCTTTCCTATAATTCGGTGACCAGAACTATACACAATACTCCAAATTTGGCCTCACCAATGCCTTGTACAATTTTAACATTACATCCCAACTCCTATACTCAATGCTTTGATTTATAAAGGCCAGCATACCGAAAGCTTTCTTCACCACCCTATCCACATGAGATTCCACCCTCAGGAAACTATGCACCATTATTCCTAGATCACTCTGTTCTACTGCATTCTTCAATGCCCTACCATTTACCATGTAGGTCCTATTTTGATTAATCCTACCAAAATGTAGCACCTCACACTTATCAACATTAAACTCCATCTGCCATCTTTCAGCCCACTCTTCTAACTGGCCTAAATCTCTCTGCAAGCTTTGAAAACCTACTTTATTATCCACAACGCCACCAATCTTAGTATCATCTGCATAATTACTAATCCAATTTACCACCCCATCATGGATTTGAAGCTCCTTTCCGGGGAACACGCTAAGACGGTAGCGCGATATTAATATGCAGCAGCCTCTCCAGACTCTGGATTGGGGATTGCCAAACATTATATGGATTTTCTGGTGTAGTCTGTTTTGTCATATGCTTTTGTGATATCTTTCTGGAGGAACGTTGTTTCATTTCTTAACTGCATTGCATTTGTGGTTTCTAAATGACAATAATCTGAATCATCCAGATCATTGATGTATATGACAAACAACATTGGACCCAAGTACAGATCCCTGAGGCACACTACTAGTCACCAGCCTCCAACATGATAAAGTTATCCACCACTACTCTCTGGCATCTCCCATCCAGCCACTGTTGAATCCATTTTACTACTTCAATATTAATACCTAACGATTGAACCCTCCTGACTAACCTTCCGTGAGGAGAGAAGCAGGGACAATGTTTCAGGTCAAGGACTGACAAAGAAAGAAAGAAATATTTAATTTGCTTGTGAGGTAGCAATGGAGAGAACCAAATAAATTACTGTGGTAGGGTAAAAATCAATACTGCCATGGCAACAATTACTTTAAAAACTGGCAGCTGGACACAGAAAAAAATTGAAATAGAGAGGTACAGCTAGCTCTGTAGAGAGGAAAAACTAGTCACCCTACTTCCCCTCTTGTCACCCTCTCCACTATCCTCTTTCATATCTTCCCTTTCTTCACACTTGCACCTCCCTCCACTCTTCCCTGCTGTTCTCTCACATCTCCCCCTCCCTCTCTTACCCTTCCCATTTTTCTCTTTCCTTTTCACACCTTCTGACTCTTCCTCCTCCATCACTATTTTCCCCTCTTCTATTACCCTTTCTCTTCTTCCCCTATATTTTCACTGCTTTCTCTCTCTCTCTCTCTCTACTTCCTCACTTACCCCTTCTCATCCTCTGTCCTCTCAATGCCTACCCTCCTCTACTTTCCCATTCTCCCTGCAGTTGATCATTCTTCTTCTCCTTTTCCTCTCATTCTGTCTCTGGGCCTTCTTGCCTCACCTCCTCGCTCTTCCCATATCCTCTTCTTTACAAAGTCAAGGAAATATAATCCTAACCTAAGTATCATTGTGGGGAATTCCAGCTACATCCCTTCCAAGGCGTGAGAATATCAGCCAAGTCTTCCTCGGGAGTCAGAAGGTCTTAAACAGCCTTGGCTCTGCTTTGGCTGAAGACACATATGATAGTACACAGAAGAATTTGGAAGAAGACTAATGATTTTTACTTGAACAAGATTATGCATTTTTAACACTACATAATAATGTCAAACATATGTTTAAATTTTGCTCCACTGAAAATGGATGGTCAAATGGCAGCATGTCCTGTTTCAAAAGACTGATATGAGACTCTGAACTCGGTGGAAGTTGATGTTCAGACATGGAAGAAGCTCATCTTCTGCCTATGTACTTTGCAGATAAATAAGTCCATTGCAAACATTCACACTGCACAAGAACCTTCGCTCCTCTGTAGCTGCAGATCTTTGACAGATAAGTAACTACTGTTCCTTCAGCCTCTGGTGTTGCTCTTACTAATGTTCATCTTTATCCTCATTTATCTTTATCTCATCCACAACAAGATGCACCATGCTGATGTGACAGCTAACAACTCCAAGATAAAATGGAGCAACCTCCTAAGTTTACAAGAAAGTTATTTCCAAGTTTTATAAAACTCGTTCTCAGCACAAGTTCTATGAACAACAGCTTTGCACCAGTAACTAGTAAAGCATTGGTGAAATTTAAGTACCTGTTGACAAATTCACATTGTATTTGTTCAGCCTTGTTCAATACAATTGTTTGCTTTCACTAGCCAGTTGCAGGAGCCCAGGTGGATTCATAGCATCCTTCGAACTGAAAAAGCAATGTGCTGAAATTGTGTTCAATCACTTGGGCATGTTCAGGTAAAAGAAGTGGAAGTAAGAGGACTGGTGCTGTCACTACAAGTGACCAGTCACTACCAAATCCCAATTAAAGGGGGAAAAAATTAACACATTATCCCCATTCTCTATCTTCTAACTGCTAACCTATTTTCTATCCCCATGAGTGGTTTGACTACAATTGCATCCCCTCTCAGTTTTTGTTAATGACCTGGTACATGGAACCTTATGAGTAGGTCCTTGGAGACGCCCTGATATATCAAGTTAGTTATTACCTTTAAAAATTCAACTAGTCTCTTTAGACTTGACTTATTTTAACAACCCAATGCAGACACTATACCAGTTCAGCCCTGAAAGACAATAAAAGGGTTTGCAATACTTAGTCTTTGACATTGTTAACAATATTAGTAACTAAATTGAAATAATACTGAGAAACTAACATTTTCAACATGAATGGAATAACATGTTCCAAAAAACAGTGCAAATAAAATGTTGTTTCTATTGCTAATTAAGAGCCTATCATAAAAAGTAGCAATACCACGCACATTGAGAAGCTTTCATAGCGGCTTAACTCCTCACATGCTTTGGTAGCCTCAGAGCGTTTGTAATGTTGGAGGAAGTTTCATGTTACCATATACTGTACACTTCATACACCATAGTATAAACTTGTCATATCAGCAATTCGATTCAGGGGATAAATTTTGCTGCATTAGAAATTATGATAGATGTTTTCATTGATTACATGACTTGCTCTTACTGAAAATACAGTATTTTTCTGCCTTTGGGCATGTTATGTAAATTTTACCACTCACATAATTATTCATATTACCGCTCCACCCTAGGTTCCCAATGCTCAACTTATGTCTAGTCCATACACACAAACAAGCTTTTGGGAGACCAGTGGGAAGAATCTGCCAACAGCTGCGGGGCTACAGGCATCTTCTGCCACAAGAGAACTCGCTCAGTTGGAGGCAATATCTGTATGGTCGAGTTAAGCATCCTGGTTGGCCATTATACTGCCAGTCAGCCATATTTCCAACTTACAAACTGTTCGGGTTATCTATTGGCATCGGTTTATTATTGTCACATGTACCTAGATACAATGAAAATCTTGCCTTTCATGGTGTTCATACAAATCAAACATTAACACAGTGTATTGAGGTAGAACAAGTTAAAACAATAACAATGCAGAATAACATGTAAAAGCTGAAGAGAAAGTACAATGTAGATAGACAAAGTGTAAGATCATAATGTGGTAGATTGTGAGGTTAAGAGTTCTACTTATGGTACAAATGCCTGATACCCAAGGAGACCTGTATACTGTTTCAAAGTTCACAGCACTGACAAGTAAGGAACAATTCTGAAGCAAGTACAGAATGTGGTATTCAATATTATAAACAATGGATACTCAAGTACAATGTCATGCTGTGGTATTCCATATTATAAACAATATGCATACGGATATTCAAACAGTATTAGCTCCTACCATGGCTATTTTGAATCCATGTCCTGGTTCACCCAATATGCTGTCCCGAGGAAGTCTGCAGTCTTCAAAAATTAGGTTTGCAGTGGAAGATGCTCTAATTCCCAATTTATCTTCTTTCTTTCCCAAGGAAAGTCCTGGTGTAGGCATAGGAACCAAGAAAGCACTTATTCCCTGTAAATGTATTGCAAGCAAAACACTTTAGGTACATTGGCATACAAAAGCTGAATATGTGAGTTTGTTTTTAAAATGGTTTCAACTTCCATTTTACAATGTTCATATTCTCTCATATAACTTCCTCTGTCAAGTTCTGTCACCATGAAACATCTTTAATATAATTGCACTCTTGACTGTACTGGTAATTGCTCAGTTTGTGTGAAAAGCCACCCACACAAACTGCACAATATCCAGTTCAGCTGAGAGAGCAAATAGAGTTTACGTATCAGTTTGTCACAGGCAGGATCAGAGCCTGTGTATTCCTCAAGCAGAGGCCAATAACTGGAACTACATTTAACAACCTGCATGGTTATTGATAGAGATAGATCTACAATGTCAGTCTACAGTGAATAGCAGGGTCCCAGGGAGACTTGTAGAACAGAGACCCAGGGCCACAAGTACAGAGTTCCCTGGAAGTGGTGACAAAAGTAGAAAAGATGATGAAGAGGGCATATGGCGCACTTGCCTTCATTATTCAGAACAATGAGTGCAAGAGCTTGGGTGCCAGTTAACATCTGTACAAGATTTGGTGAGATTACACCCGGAATATTGCGCACATTTCTGGTCACCGTATTATAGTAATGATGTGATTAAGTAAAGAAGGCTTAGGTTATGCGGAGTGACTGAACAGACTGGGCCTGTTTTCTCTGGAATGAAGGAGGTCGTGAAGTGACTTTAGAGGTTTATAAAATTGTGAATGGCATAAACTAGGTAGATCAGTCTTCTTCCCAAGAAAGGGGAGTGTAAAACTGGAGAGTATAAAGGAGAGGGGACCCTGAGGGGCAGGTTTTTGTTTTACACAGTTGGCGCTGGGTATAAGGACTGCCTGAGGATGTGTTAGAGACAGGTATAATTACACCATTCAAACCACAATTAGACAGGTATATGGCACCACTTTTCATTTTCACATACTTCACAAATTTGATTTGAAACATTGTTTAAAGGGATATGGGCCAACGCAGGCAAATGGAACTGGCTCAGAAATTCACCTTGGTTGACATGGGCTGCTTAGGTCAAAAGCCTACTTCCGTGCTGAATCTATGAACCTATGTCCAGTGGATGAGATAAAATGCCAATAATGAAAAGAAAACAAAAGAATAAATGGGAACTATGGACACAACCGAAGAATAACAAAGATTTTAAAAAATAATAAGTCACAATCAGGAATTTACAGACAGAACAAATTAGTGATGAAAATCAGTGCACTAAGTAGGGTGGAAAGACTTCAAGGAGAAAGACAATTTCGACATAAAGATTAGCACTTAGCTGAAATGCAAGAGGTTGATTAAAGCACAATTTTACAACAGCCAGTGAATGGTAAACTCCATGCAGTGATGTGCTATTCTGAGTCAAATAACAGCTAGGTTGAAACTGGGTCATTACATTTCTATTAGGACTGCATCTATCAGCTCCTGATTACAGGTGATCCCCATGTTAATGGGGGGATTCTGCTCCTTAAAAAATGGTCTTAGCTCAGTCTTCAAAGCCTTAACATCTGCACATTCATCAAGAAACACAATTTGAATAAAATAAGCTTTGTTTTTAAATTCTGTACTTTTCCCACATAAATTGAGTGAGAATGAATTTTTCTCATACCTCAAAAGTTTAGGTTATGATTTATGAATTACTGATACCTAAAAAGCCACAACACAGAGGTTGCCTGTAATTCAAACCAGACCCCTTAAGGTGGATAAATACATTCTCATAAAGACATTAGTAACAATAAGGCAGAAGGTTGCCAACCAGTTAGTTCATCAGGCTGTTATGAAACTATTGAATTTAATCCCGCTTCTCTGCTCTAAATATATTTTTCATTTTCACATACAGTACTTCACAAATTTGATTTGAAACATTGTTAAATTGAATAGGACTGGGAAATATTCACTGGAATCAAATGTGCAATTAAGCTGCTGACTCATTATCCTAATTTCAACATCCAGCATGCCTGAATACCTCAGTGAATAACCAGGGCTCCAATTTTATGAGTGGATTGCGTTAGTTCCAGCTATCTTATGCCAGATTTCTTCTCCAAAATGGGAGGTGAGCTACAGCTGAAACAAATCATGGAAGTTATTTCAAAGGTCAGTGCCAGGAGATCAGCCCCAAGAACTTGGATGCAGGCAGCAAAGAAGTTTGATAACCTTCCATATGCACAAACAGTGCAAAGTTAAAAGTATTATTGGAGTTTAAAAGTTGAAATTGTTTGCTGTGTAACCAAAACTATGTAGTCAGCTTTGAACTTGCTATTTGCTAGAGAATGAAATCTTAAGAATGTAGAAGACAATGGTGTGTTAATGAGAGGTAGCTAAGAGATGTAGATTATGTAGTCTGAGTTTGCTATTTGCTATGCATGTACCCAATTTAGTAGGAGAATGAAATCTTAAGAATGTAGAAGACAATGGTGTGTTAATGAGAGGTAGCTAAGAGATGTAGATTAGAACATGATTAAGTCAATGGGTAGAAACAATAGTGGCGGATGTACTTGTGATACGCAACTGTAGACCGCATTGGATATGCTAATGCAACTAAACCAGGAGATTGCTATAAAAAATGCTATGTCCAAGGATCGGTGGGCAATCAGCGACTAGCTCAACGATTGTCTCAGCTTTGATTTGCAAATTAAAGTTTAATGCTTCTTGAAGAATCTTCTGCGTCTCCTGGTCATTTGTGGGGCACGAGAAACCACAACAGTATCAGATGTCATGTTACAGCAAATACATCACACACTGCTCAAAACACCACATCTTCACCTTCATCACTCATCTACAATGTTCTCTATCTATCAAGAAGCTCACCTCATTTCTGATATTCTTCCATGGCTAACGTCCACCATTGTGGCCCAAAGGTTTCACCATCCTCCAAAAGAGACAGGGCACCTCCTTTAAAAGGTCGAGGAGGTGGAGTATATTTCATGATTAACTCATTGTGGTGCACAACCGTGGAGATTTGGTCTCAATCCTGTACACCTGACCTGGAACATCCAGAGGTCAAGTATCATCCATTTTATCTGACAAGAAAATTTTCCACCGTCATCCTGGTGGCGGTGTATATTCCGCCTCTGGCTTGCGCCAGGCAGGCATAGGAGAAGCTGAGCACCGTGATCAGCAGTAATGAAACAAAGTATTCTGATGCCTTCCCAATTATTGCTGGGAATTTCAACTAGGCCAACTACCAATCTCTGAATAACTACCACCAACATTTCACTTATGGAACCACAAGTGCCAACACATGACCACTGTTAGACCACAACCAAGAATGCTTACCATGCCATTCCATGTATGCACTTGGGAAAGTCCGATCATCTGGCTGTACTTCTACTCCCAGCGTAAAGGCAGAAACTTAAAAACTGCAGCACCAGTGGTGAGGACCAAGGTATGGTCGACGGAGCTAGAGCAGCACTTACAGGACTGCTTCCAGTCGATGGACAGGAGAATATTCAGAGATTCATTACTGAACCTGAATGAATACATCACAGTTGTCACTGACTTCATCAAGACCTGTGTGGATGAGAGTATGTGCCTTTGAGAACATAACAGACATACCGAAACCAGAAGCTGTAGATGAACCAAGAGATTCATAGTCTGCTGAGGACTTGATCTGTGGCATTCAAGACCGGTGATCCAGAACTATACAAGAAGATCAAGTATGACCAACATAAGTCTATTTTAAAAGAGATAAAACAATTCCAGTTGAAGTTAGAAACAGAATCGGATGCACGTCAGCTCTGGAAGGGTTTGCAGGCCATAACTTCCTACAAGGACTCCGCCTTGGATGGTCCCAAGCCCAGCGAGGAAATCTATCACCACCTAACAAATGACCAGGTGCTGTGTCTCACCGTGGCCGATGTGAGAAGAACCCTGTGCAGGGTCAACCCACGGAAGGCTGCTGGACCAGACAACATCCCTGGTAGAGTGCTCAGAGGATGTGCAGACCAGCTAGCATTGGAGTATAAAAGTATAAATTTACCAAAACTATGAAGTCAGTTCTGAGCTTGCTCCTTATTTGCTATGCATGTACTCAATTTAGTAGAATGAAATCTTAGGAATGTAGAGGTAGCTAAAGAGCTAAAGAAATGTAGATTAGAACATTGCTCAGTTCTAAGTTTATTATTTTCTATGCATGTATCCAATTTGGTAGGAGACTGCAGTCTTAAGATGACAATGGTGTGTTAATGAGAGGTAGCTACAGAAAGAGCTTGCTATTTGCTATGCATATATCTTAAGAATGTAGAAGACAATAGTATGTTAATGAGAGGCAGCTAAAGAGATGTAGATTGGAACATGGTTGGGTCAGTGGGTAGAAACAATAGGGACAAGATAGTACGTGTGATATGCAACTTTAGCAACTGGACCAGGAGATTGCTTTAAAAGCTGCTGTGTCCGAGGATCGGTGGGCAATCAGCGACTAGCTCAATGACTGTCTCAGCTTTGATTTGCAAATTAAAGTTTAACCCTTCTTGAAGAATTTTCTGCGTCTCTTGGTCATTTGTAAGGCACGAAAAACCACAACACTAGCAGATGTTCTCACTGACATCTTCAACATCTCCCTGAGAAGCGCTACCGTTCCAACGTGCTTCAAGGCTGCCACCATCATTCCCGTGCCGAAGAAGACTTCAGTGTCCTGCCTAAGACTACCGTCCCGTTGCACACACATCCATCATCATGAGGTGTTACGAAAGGCTCGTCATGAGGCATATCAAGACCCTGCTGCCCCCCTCACTGGACCCCCTGCAGTTTGCATACCGTCCCAACTGCTCAACAGACGACGCCATTGCCACCACCCTCCACCTGGCCCTAACCCACCTGGACAAAAAAGACATATAGGTTCGGATGCTGTTCATAGACTTCAGTTCAGCATTCAACACAATCATCCCTCAGAAACTGATTGGAAAGCTGAGCCTACTGGGCCTGAACACCTCCCTCTGCAACTGGATCCTAAACTTCCTGACCGGGACACCTCAGTCAGTCCAGATCGGGAGCAGCATCTCCAACACCATCACACTGAGCACGGGGGCTCCCCAGGGCTGCATGCTCAGTCCACTGCTGTTCACTCTGCTGACCCACGACTGTGCTGCAACACACAGCTCAAACCATATCATCAAGTTCACCGATGACATGACTGTGGTGGGTGTCATCAGCAAGAACGACGAGTCAGCTCACAGAGAAGAGGTGCAGCGGCTAATGGACTGGTGTAGAGCCAACAAGCTGTCTCTTAATGTGAACAAAACAAAAGAGATGGTTGTTGACTTCAGAAGGGCATGGAGCGACCACTCCCTGCTGAACATCGACGGCTCCTCGGCAGAGATCTTAAAGAGCACCAAATTTCTTGGTGTTCACTTGGCAGAGAATCTCATATGGTCCCTCAACATCAGCTCCATAGCAAAAAAAGCCCAGCAGCATCTCTACTTTCTGCGAAGGCTGAGGAAAGTCCATCTCCCATCCCCATCCTCATCACATTCTACAGGGGTTGTATTGAGAGCATCCTGAGCAGCTGCATCACTGCCTGGTTCGGAAATAGCACCATCTCGGATCGCAAGACCCTGCAGCGGATAGTGAGGGTCAGCTGAGATTATCGGGGTCTCTCTTCCTGCCATCACGGACATTTACACTACACGCTGCATCTGCAAAGCAAACAGCATTATGCAGGACCCCACGCACCCCTCATACAAACTCTTCTCCCTCCTGCCATCTGGGAAAAGGCACTGAAGCATTCGGGCTCTCACGACCGGACTATGTAACAGTTTCTTCCCCCAAGCCATCAGACCCCTCAATACCCAGAGCCTGGACTGACACCTTACTGCCCTATTGTCCTGTTTATTATTTATTGTAATGCCTGCACTGTTTTGTGCACTTTATGCAGTCCTGGGTAGGTCTGTAGTCTAGTGTAGTTTTTTTTCTCTCTACGTGTTGTTTTTTTACGTAGTTCAGTCTAGTTTTTGTACTGTGTCATGTAACACCATGGTCCTGAAAAACATCGTCTCGTTTTTACTATGTACTGTACCAGCAGTTATGATCAAAATGACAATAAAAGTGACTTGACTTGAGCTGTGAAAGGAGGAGGGTTGGGCAAGGGACTAGCAACCCCATCCCCTAAAAACCCAGAGCTACAGAAATGCTAACAGAAGCTCCAAAGGCCTCATCCCTGGGAGAAGAAGGAGACACTACGAAGATGGGCTACCCCTACAGCCAATGTGAAAGACTGGCCCAAGACAGAGGACCCTCACAAGTTACTGTTGGTGGCCTATGCCCCAGTAGGGGTGATGGGTTTAAGTAAGTAAGTACTTCCTACCAGGTGAAACCTAGCATCTGCAGATTTCCTCATGTTTGATCATGAATAGCTGTAACACTTTGCTCCCAAATGAGCTCAACACCTTTTATGTATGTGTGGTGAACTACATATACCTGTCTGGACACGCCCCCTGCTGACTGCTCCTGTGTCTCCTCCCACAGACCCCGGTATAAAGGCGATTGAGGCCTGAGCCCGGCCCTCATTCTCCAGGATGTAGTATGGTGGTCAACTACTGCTTGTTCTTTCTTCCAGTCAATAAAAGCCGATATCTCGACTTCATGTCTCAGAGAGAGTTATTGATGGTGCATCAGTATGCTTTGAAAGGGAGAATAAAATTACGCTTGTGTAAGTTCCTAAAGGATCTGGGACTCTGTGAACTCAGTCTCAGAAGACAACATCAGAACATCTTTCAAGTGGGTGAACCCTTGCAAGGTGTCAGGCCTTGATGGTATACCTGGTAGGGCACTGAAAGCCTGTGCCAACCAACCGGTGTTCAAGGACATTTTTAATCTCTCACTGCTGCAGTCAGAGGTCCTCACCTGCTTCAGAAGGATGGCCATCACACCAGTGTCCAGGAAGAGCAGGGTGAACTGCTCCTTCCACTTAGACTTGGATTGCCTGGATAATAGCAATACCTACGATAGGCTGCTGCTGTTCATTGCAGCTCAGTGTTTAACAGCATCATGACCTCAATACTAATCAACAAGCTCCAAAACCTTGGCTTCGGTACCTGCAACTGGATCCCTGACTTCCTCACCAGGAGTCAACAGTCTGTGCAATCTAAAATAATATCTCTACATCGCTGGCAATCAATACCGGTGCACACTTAGCCCACTGCTCTACTCTCTTTACACCCACGAATGTGCGGCTAGGCACAGCTCAAACATCAGCCAGAAATTTGCCAATGACACAATTATTATTGTTAGCAAAACTTTAGGTGGTGACAAGGAGAGTACAGAAGTGAGATAGGTCAGCTGGTTGAGTGGTATCATAACAACAACTTTGCACTCAATGTCAGTAAAACTAAGAAATCGATTGTAGACTTCAGGAAAGGGAACTCATAGGGAAGCACACCAGTCCTTATCAAGAAATCAGCAGTAGAAAGGGAAAGCAGTTTCTAGTTCCTGGGTGTCAACAGATCTATGCTGGGCCCAACATATTGATGCCATTACAAAGAAGTCATGGCAAGGGTTACACTTCATCAAGAGTTTGTGGAGACTTGGTATAGATAGATAGATAGATAGATAGATAGATAGATACTTTATTCATCCCCATGGGGAAATTCAACTTTTTTTCCAATGTCCCATACACTTGTTGTAGCAAAACTAATTACATACAATACTTAACTCAGTAAAAAATATGATATGCATCTAAATCACTATCTCAAAAAGCATTAATAATAGCTTTTAAAAAGTTCTTAAGTCCTGGCGGTTGAATTGTAAAGCCTAATGGCATTGGGGAGTATTGACCTCTTCATCCTGTCTGAGGAGCATTGCATCGATAGTAACCTGTCGCTGAAACTGCTTCTCTGTCTCTGGATGGTGCTATGTAGAGGATGTTCAGAGTTATCCATAATTGACCGTAGCCTACTCAGCGCCCTTCGCTCAGCTACCGATGTTAAACTCTTCAGTACTTTGCCCACGACAGAGCCCGCCTTCCTTACCAGCTTATTAAGACGTGAGGCGTCCCTCTTCTTAATGCTTCCTCCCCAACACGCCACCACGATTATAAAATTTCTACAGATGTTCTGTGGGGAGCATTCTAACTGGTTGCATCACAGTCTAGCGTAGAGGGGCCACTGCACAGGAACAGAAAAAGCCACAGAAAGTTGCAAACTCAACCAGTTCCATCTTGGGCACTACCCTCCCCAGCATTGAGGACACCTTTAAAATGTGATGCCTCAAAAAGGCAGCATCATCATTAAGAAGCCCATCACCCAGGACATACCCTTTTCTCATTGCTACCATCAAGGTGGTGGTACAGGAGCCTGAAAACACACACTCAATGTTTTAGCAACAGCTTCTTCCCTTCCACCATCAGATTTCTAAATGGACAGTGAACCCATGTATACGATCCCAATATTTTTTGTTCTCTTATTGCATTAATTACTTAATTTAATTTTTAAATACATTTCTTATTGTAATTTATAATTCTATTATGCATTACAATGTACTGCTGCCACAAAACAATTTTTATGACACATGTCGATGATATTAAACCTGATATGTCCTGATCTCACTGGCATATGTCCTAACACACTTCCTATTATTACAAGCTTCACACCTTCAGCTTGCAGTTTACTAATGAACATACAATGAGATAAATACAAGATCAAAACTTATTGTATGACAGTAACTTAAAAATTACATTCTCTCTTGCAGAATAAGATGGTGCATAAATCAACAACAAGAGGCAATGCACAATGCACAGGGCAGAAAAGTCTTAGAGAACAGTGTGCTAGTCATCATTTGGAGCAGCTATTGCAGAGACTGTGGTCCCAATTTCCTCACAACATAACTCCCACACAACAGAAAACATGAATAGACCACTTGGCTCTTCAACCTGCTCTGTCAGTGAATATACACTTGGCTGATCCTCCAACTCAATATCAAACTGCTGTTCTCCCTCCATTCCCATTAACATGTTTTATGTCCAGAAATCTATCTACTTCCTTCTTAAACATAGTCAGTAACTTTGGTTCCACTGACTTCTGTGGTAGACAATTTCACAGTAACCAAGCTTGGGAAAGCTATGTCCTCAACAAAGTGAGGGGGGAGAAAGCAGCTTCACACTGCAAGATTTGGGTGGTCTGTTGACATATAGAGGAGTGGCAGAGAATCCCCAGTAAGGCCTGTACTCACCACATCAGTCAGTGCATCTCAGCATCAAATGACTGCACTACTCCTCAAAGACAGTGACTGGACATTGTCTTGGTTGCTCACTCTACAGGAAACTATACAACTGAAACCCTTCAGCAATTTCATTGCTGTGGGGGCATCAACATATAATTTAGACCTCAACTAAGTTACCAGCATAGCAGAGCATTGTATGGGCAGGACAAGGGTTTGGGTGAGGTTGCCTGCACAGCAGCTCTGTCACTAACACATCCCTTTAAACAACATGCTCCAATGACACCTTTTGGTGTTGTTTGTACAAATGCTCTTATTCCCGGGAGTGCATCCTCAGCACTGTGAGAAATTTGAGCACTTTTCTGGTGAATCTGTGATGAACATATTGTTTTTGAGGGGGAATTGACATAACTAAACACAACACCACAGATGCAATCTGACAATGCTCTATGCAGCTAAAGGATAATCTTTTCCTTATACTTTAGCCTTCTGGAAATATGGGCAACATTCCATTAACATTTTCGTACTGTGGAGATGCTTCTAGAGTTTTACTCTTTCACATCTTCTGGTCTTTTACCTTAAGAATTTTTTCTGATCAGTCTTTCTCAGATTTCATACTTTCCTCACTGAATTCCCACACTGTTGAAACTATTTTCTCTATCCATATCCCCTGAAATATACTGCACCCTTCCATGCAATGCAATAACTTTCAGCCTTCTCAACATCTGCACACTAAGATGTATAACTCACTATCTTTTCATTTAAGCTACCTATCCCTATGAGGAAAGTACCCAGTACAGATCCCTGAGGAAAACTACTTGTTATATTCAATCACAGATCCAACTCTACATCTCCACTGTTTTACAAATCATGACACAAAATCAAATTTAACTCCACATATTTTCATTTTTACTATTAATAATATGCACAACCTTTAAAAATTTTTATTTAGTAATGCACGAGCTTCACCACCCCTTATACCCATGAGACCAATTAACCTACTAACATACATCTTTGAAGGAAGGAAACCAGAACACCAGGAGGAAACCCAAGCAGTTCACAAGGAGAACATACAAACTCCTTACAGACAGTGGTGGAAATTGAACCCAGGTCACTGGCATTGTAATAGTGTTATGATAATGGCTACACTACCATGCCGCCCCCTTATTGAAATTCCAAATATGCAGTATCTAACACAGTCAACTATCACCACGCTACTGTATTTCTCAAAGAAATCATTTTTCAGAAGTACATTAGATGCAGCAGAACTTGAAGTATTCCTGACTCTCCCAGTCCATGTTCAATCCCAATTACTGGATAACACAACGCTTTCCTTTAGATTTTCTCCCTCTCCTTTAACGTTCATTCTCCACCCACATGATCCAAAATTCCAAAGCTTGTATTGAAATGCAGTGGATGTGAATCCAATTGCTACTGTTCTGCATGCCTTTTGTGCTAACTTAACCAAGTGAAACTAATGTAAACCATTAACAACAATGCAAATACAGCTGGTATCGACCAATGCTTGGTATCAGAAAAGATATCACAGTACAGATAAAACCTTAAAGGCTGACTGCTACAGCATCTTGAATATATTGACACTAGAAGCACACAATAAAAAAGAACAGTGAATCAAGCTGGTCTCTTTCTTGAAGACACAGATCCTCTACCCTACCCATTTATCTGTTAAAGTGAATTTCCTTTCTTCTTAAAGTTAAATTAAATCATCTTCCTATAATGCTGACTAAACTCATGTCCTATATCATTTCAACATTCATATTGTTTTATTACCCATTAAATGCTCTTAGTAGTTCCATAAACTATTTGTTCACTTCTATCTATCCTGGAAGTGGCAAAATCATGGCCCATAAATAAACATGTTACACTCTCCAGCATAATGGGGTTTAGGATTTACACTGCAAAGTGACTTCTAACCCCTGTGTAGTCTGGCCACAATCATGCACCATGTGCAGCATTGACATCAAAAACCATTGCCAGATTCCATTCAATTGCTGCAGTGAACTCAACTGGCACACATGCCATATTCCTGTAGAATAAAAAGCAATCTGCTGATAGAACTCTACAGGCCAGACAGCACTTGTAGAGGGACAGATGACGTTTCCAGTCAAGACCATCCATCTGTTTACTTATTGCCTTCAAGAATCTGTAGTTGTGTATATCTCCCAAAAAAGTAAGTTTGCAGAAGATGACTACAATATACAATTGTGTTCTACACCTACAGGACATGGGGACCATATACTATGGCCTATGCTGACAACTCATAAGATTTAAGTATTACGTTAACATTGTGATTGTCAGTAGCACTGTCTAATTCTGTGAGGAGGAAAAATCATTTTAGGCCAGTATAAAACAAAGTGCACAAGAAACTTGAAGCAGGAGTTGGTTACCAGATCCCTCATTCACCATTAATCAAAATGACCATGGCTGATCTATGCTGGATCTCATCAAAGCAGAAATAATACAAAAATGACTTGCCTACTGTTCCCTGCTTTCAGTATTTCTCCTTTTTTGAACAATCTTCTGGAAACCTCCTGGAACTTAAGAGTTATTATAATTTTCAATCAGTGAGTCCACTATCTCTGCTGCCACCTCCAACCCTTCGGTGCAGATTACTGGGTCCTGGTTATCTGTTTATCTTTAACACATGATGTGGCTAGGACTTTTACAAGCTCCTCCGTTATCTGAAATCAGCCCTTTTGTTAGCTGGGGATATTTGCAGCGTCCTCCATGGTGTCACCGATGACACTACTGTTGTTAGCAGAATTTCAGAGGACAATCAGGATGTGTACAGGAATGAGACAGATTGCCTGGTTGAGTGGTATTGTAAAAACAACCTTGCATTCAATGTAAGCAAGACCAAGGAATTAATTGTGGAAGGGGAAGTTGAGAGAACACCCACCAGTCCTCGTTGAGGGGTCAGCAGCAGAAAGGGTGAGCAGCTTCAGTTTCCTGGGTGTTAATATCTCAGAGGATCCATCTTAGGCTGAACATAATGACACAATTGATAAGACACACCAGTGGCTATAGATCATCAAGAGTTTCAGGAGATTTGGCATGTTACCAAAGGCTAGCAAATTCCTACAGATATACTGTGGAGAGAATTCTGACTGGCTGCATCACCATTTGATATGGAGGTGTCAATGCAAAGACTGCAAATGAAAAAGGCTGCAGAGGGTTGAAGATTTGGCCGGCTGTATCACAGCTACCACCCTCCCCGCCCTCCAGGGCATTTCAAAAGGCAATGCATCATTAACGACCTTCACCATCCATGACATCTCCTTTTTGCTACCATCATGATTTATGATTCTGATTCTGAAAACTGATGCAAGAAATTGTTTGAAAATATTGCCCATGCCTTTGCTTCCAGTTATGCCTTTACCATTCTCATTGTTCTGTCAGTCCCATGCTTGTTTCTGCAGTCTTTCTCCTATTTATACATCCAAAGAAGCTCCCATTGCTTGTTTTGACATTCACAGCAGTTTTCGCTCAAAAACTGCTTTTCTCCCTCCTTATTAACTTTACAGTCTTTCTCCTCAGGTTCCTAAATTTTTCAAATGCCTACCACTTGCTCTTGCCACCTTGCATGGTCTAATTTTCAATTTAACATTATCTTTGACCTTCTTAGTTAACCACAGATTGTGCCTTCTTTCTAACAGGAATAAATTCCTACTGAGTGTTACAATCAGCTACTTGAATACCTGCCACAGTTCATCTATTGATCTGTCTCTTAACCAAATTTCCTAGTCTAACTGAGACTACTCTGCTTTCATCCTCTGATAATTGTCCTTATTTAAGATGAAGACAATGGCTTTGCTTCAGTACCATTCACCCTGTGCCCCGTCATACTGTGGTAGCTACCTCCCAGGGGATCTTTAAATACAAGATCTCTTATTAATACTTCCTCATCACTCATGACCCAATCTAAAATAGCCTCTCCCTTCAGCGGTCATCTGTAATATACTGCCCTAAGAAGCTACACATGTAGCTGATGTACTGTACAAATTCTCCTTTGATACCCTTGTCAGCTTATTTCATCAAACTAATATGTAGAATAACATCTCTCATGTCAATTACAACTGCCTTCAAATACACCCTAGATATTTTCCTATTTAGGGGTCACATTTTGGGGCTATAGACTAGTCCCACCTGTGCTTCCTTGCTCTCACTATTACAACCCTAACTGATTCTACATTACTACCCACTGCCTCCATATCATGACTTACACTCTGATACCTTCCTTGATAACAATGTTACCTTGCCTCCTTTTCTTTTTGGCCTGCTCTTCTGGAACACCATATAACCTGAAATACTGAGCACCCACTCCTGGTCACGTTGCAACCAAATCTCTGTAATAGCTATTAAATCACATTCATTTGTTGATTTCTGCACTGTCAACTCTTCAATCTTATTGTGACCACAGCATGCATTCAAATAAAGGCCATTAAACAGAACAGGTCTTTAACTTTGGATTTGTTGCATGCTTTACATTTTCAACTGTGACCTGTCACACTTTGCCTGCCCATTTCCTCTCTCATTATCCTGTGCCACTGCTTTCTCATTTCATCTTGTTTTGTTAAACTTCCGATTCTTGGAGCCCCCCTCCCTTCCTCCTGTTTAGTTTGGGAGTGGGTAGAGCATTTTGCCATCACCATCGAGGTCAGCAAACTACTATACCTTAACATCAAAGCCATGCTCATTTACAACAAAGCAAGCAACTTTGAATGTCAGAACAAAGTGAATCACAAGCTTCCTTTTGAAACAACAGCAGATTAAAATTAAGGAAAACATGCTTTTAGACATGAAAAGCATGTCTAAAGAACCAATAGACACTGAATTTGGTTTTCAGAAAGGAATGTGGTAGAACTGGTCAGCTTTATTATTCGTGGAATATTATGTGATTTATGGTATTTGTATATATTATACTGAAAAATTCATTAAGGAGAATATTGCAGAGGAGGCTTAACTTTAGATTCAAATAACAGAAGACTCCAGTGATTGCTAAAGCAAATACCAATTTAAAAGAGTCTTATGACAAGGACGGAGAGTAACAAGCTCTCTAGCTCTAACAGTAAGTAAACACGATGCAGCAAATAAGTGTGGGTCAAAGGGTTACCAGATTTGGTCTCTGGTGGTCTATACATCTTCATAGTTCACCAACATGGCTAATTACACAGGATATCATATTTCCTACTTCCTTTATGACAGAGAAAGGGGGCCACTGAGCCCAATGAGTCTAAACTGCCTCTCTGTTCAATCCCAATTAATTCACTGTAACCTATTTTCTCACACAAGACCATTAGCACCCCACTGATTTTCTGACCAAGCACCTAAACCAGGAATAATTTACAGCAGCCAGTTCATCTCACAACTAGTGTGTCTGTGGAACGTAAGAGGAGTCTAGGAGGTGAGAGGGTGGACGTACAAAATACACACACACCTTTCTGGAGGTCAAAATCAAAAAGGGCTAGATGGGGCTGTGAAACAACTGCACTAACTGCAGTGCCGCAGTATCATCCATTATATCCAGTCAGCTCTACTTCCACAGATATAAATCCCTCATTTTAACTTGTATTTCACTCTATAAATCAAACACTCTGTGGGAAAATTATGCTAAAATCTCACAACTTCCCTGAGCTAACCTGATGTCCAATTACTGGAATCAAAGCAGCACATAATTTAGATAGAGAAGTTATGGTTTTTTAAAAAAAAGTGAATTAAATTAAGAATGGACTTTCAGGGTTTCATCAGATAAATGAGAAGTGGCACAAATTAATCCTTGTGTGAGAAGCGAATTCCATCAAGCAACACACACAAGATGCTGGACAAACTCAGCAGGCCAGGCAGCATCTATGGAAAACAGTACAATCAACGTTTTGGGCTGAAACCCTTTGGCAGGACTAGAGGAAAAATGCTGAGGAGTAGATTTAAAAAGTGGGGGAGGAGAGAGAGAGAAACACAAGGTGATAGGTGAAACCTGAAAGGGGAGGGATGAAGTAAAGAGCTGGGAAATTGGTGAAACAGGGCTAGAGAAGGGGTGTCTAACAGAAGAGGACAGAAGGCCATGGAAGACAGGAAGGGGGGGGGGGAAGCACTAGAGGGAGACGATGGCCAGGCAACGAGAAAAGGTGAGAAAGGGAAAAGGGGAAGGGAATGGTGAAGGGGGAGGGGGGTGACATTACCAGAAGTTCAAGAAATTGATGTTCATGCCATCAGGTTAGATGCTACCCAGATGGTGTTGTTCCTCCAACCTGTGTGTGACCTCATCACTATGCTGGAGGAGGCCACTGGGAGATCCCACTTCTTCTGGCAGATGAGCTCAGTGCTTGGTGACATATCGGAATGGGAATAAGAAGTGGAATTAAAATTGGTGGCCACTGGAAGAATGGAAGACAACACCATATATTCCATCTGGGTAGCCTCCAACCTGATGGCATGAACATCAATTCCTCAAACTTCCTTTAATGACCCCCTCCACT